>NW_019943579.1:95033-98736 GCF_002910315.2 Salvelinus sp. IW2-2015
CACTGTAGTCTATGATATTACCAGCCACTGTGACTGGCTTAGCTACACTGAAGCAGAAGAAAAACCACTGTAGTACTAATTATAAACAGCCACTGACTTGCTAGCTACACTGAAGAGGAGAGAAACCACTTAGCCACTGTGACTGGCTTAGCTACACTGAAGAGGAAGAAGAGGAAACCACTGTAGTCTATTGAATATACAGCCACTGTTGGAACTGGCTAGCTACCCACTGAAGAGGAGAGGAAACCACTTAGACTATTGATATTACAGCCACTGACTGGCTAGCTACACTGAAGAGGAGAGGAAACCATAGTAATTGTGATCCTACCACGGGATCTGCTTCAGCTACCAATTAACAGGAGAGGAAACACATTAACTATTGATATACAGCCACTGACTGCCAACTGTCTAGCTTCAGCTGAAAAGAGAGGAAACCACTTGTAGTCTATTGATAATACAGCCACTGTGACTGCTAGCTACACTGAAGAGGAGAGGAAACCACTTAGATCTATTGATATACAGCCACTGTGACTGGCTAGCTACACTGAAGAGGAGAGAAACCACTGTAGTCTACTTTGATATACAGCCACTGTGACTGCGCTAGCTACACTGGAAGAGGAGAGGAACCACTGTGTCTATTGATATACAGCCACTGACGCTACTACACTAAGAGGAGAGAGAACCACTGTAGACTATTGGATATACAGCCACTGTGACTGCTAAGCTACACTGAAGAGGATAGGAAAAACCCACTGTATTTCTATATTTGGATATACAGCCACTATCTGGCTAGCTACACTGAAGAGAGAGGAAACCACTATTTCGATTGTATATACAGCCACTTGTGACTGGCTAAGCTACAATGAAGAGGATAGGAAACCGACTGTAGGACTATTGATATACAGCCACTTGACTGGCTAGCTACACTGAAGAGCAGAGGAAACCCTGGAGTCTATTGATATACAGCCCACTGTGACGCTAGCCTTACCATGAAGAGGAGAGGAAACCACTGTTAGGACTATTATAATACAGCCACTGACTGGTAGCCTTACATGAAGAGGAGAGGAAAACCACTATAGACTATGTTGATATACAGCCCACTTTAACTCGGCTAAGCTCACTGAAGAAGAGTAGGAGGAACCAGCTGAGTCTATTTGATATACGCACACTGACTTGGCTAGCTACACTGAAGCGAGCGAGAGGAAAACCACTGTAGGAGCAAGTTGTCATCACCTCAGCCACAGCCTGAACGACTCCCCAATGACACGTTGTCGTCTGAACAGGAAGCTGTCCTACGGGTAGGACGCCACGAGGTATCTGGGAAGGACCTTTGCGCTGATCGCTCCATCAGCGCTGGACGATTGCGTGCTGACCATGACTACCCCGGCGTGAAACATGTGTGGTCTCGCTGTTTCTTCCCACGCCCATCATAAGGCAAAAAAACTTTTTCCCCCACTTGGGTTACATGTTTTCCACAATACTCCAGAACCCCGCGGTGGCTTCTGCCAGCGATCCTTCAGTATGTCTTCCATAGTTTTGTTTGCTCGTGTGATCAAAGTGGGCGCCCTCCTCCTCGCACATATACTCTGACTTTAACGGCGGTGGTGCCGAGAAGCCCCAAAGTACACTAATCCCCTTTTCCACAGACTATCCAGCAGATATTATCTGGACTCATGCTTAGAAAGCAGCTTCAAATACCACAACACCAGGTTCTATGGCCAGGACGAACTGAACAAACCCAAACTGCTCGAAAAACCCCCCTCCTCCTTCGTTCTCCCAGGCGTCCGAGTTACTCAGGCAGGCTGCCGACTGAGCCCCGAGCTGAGAGGTTGACGCCCACAGCGCCTCCGCCAAGCCCCCGCGGGCCCAGCGTCGCCCTCGGACACCGGCGCCTCCGCCCTCCCAAGGAAAGGAGGATAAAAAAACCGAGCGGCCAAGGACGAGCCCACCACCCCGACCCTTCATCAGGGCTCCTGCCAGCCAGCTGTCTGGAGATCCTCCCGCGCCGCGTCCTGCTGAGACCTGGAGGAGCTGTACAGCTAGTTAGGTGAGAAGAGGCATTGAATATTGACTACCGTGTATTCATTATTGCTCATTCAACATTACTGACCTGTTATTTATTATTCAATTGAGTATTTACGCTTACTTTTATGTTATTTATGTTTCATCAATGATTAAATATTTTTTGGGGGAAGGAATGATAGCGAAGGAGAGAGGAGGAAGGATTAGAGAGAAGGGAGGAGAAGCACTAGAAGAGACCGGGAGTAGAGGCAAGGACATAGAGAGGAGGGATGATAGAGAAATGGGGAAGCCCAGGGAATGGATAGAGACAGAAGTAGAGCTTTAGGGAGAGATCAAAAACCAGAATATTTAGCACAAAGCTATAATCCCTTTTATAATACCGTAATTTCAAAGATTCATGAGAATGAAATAAATCAAATGTAAGAAATGCCACTGTGTCCACCTGAGCTTGATGTGGTCCACAGGCAGTAGAAGCTCGTTGGTAGTGCCCAGCTTGGTGAGGGCAGAGAACACCTGCCCCCGCTCCAGCCAGGCGGCATCGTCCGAGCCCTCCACGCCTCGCCACATTACGCACAGCACGATCTCCAGCAGCATGCGAGACAGCTCCTCCTCCGTCCGCTAGGGGGAGACAGAGAGGAGGGAGTCAGTGAGAGTCACATCCAGGTACAGATAGACAGAGAAACACAGAGGGGGTTCCCTCCCACCCCCAGCCTCCATGGTGTGGTTTGACCCCCCATGTCTGGCCCTACTGACGTCAGTCCATGGAAGAATCTCAATTGCATTACCTTGACTCCTCGTGTCCTCTCTCCCCTCCCTCTTCTGAAAACCCATCCAAAACAGGACCTCCGACTTTCTCATCCAATGGGTTTTGAGAAGGAGACGAGGAGAGAGGACGCGAGGAGTCAAGGAAATGCAAATTGAGATTGTCCCCATCTATAGATGAAAGGGAGAGCTGGCTCCCTAGTGAGGCAGTGACATTTTATATTTTTATATTTCTTTATAAATCTGCTGGGGGATTAGAGGACCTGAGGGACATAGGAACACTCTGGCACCACAGTGGAAACCAATAGGGTGGATACAGAAGCCCCCAATAGGGTGGATACAGAAGCCCCCAATAGGGTGGATACAGAAGAAACCAATAGGGTGGATACAGAAGAAACCAATAGGGTGGATACAGAAGAAACCAATAGGGTGGATACAGATGAAACCAATAGGGTAAATACAGATGAAACCAATAGGGTAAATACAGATGAAACCAATAGGGTAATCTGGATCCCTACCAGGAATTAGCTTTCAAATATCCAATTTAAGCAGCTGAAGGGAAGGAAGACAATTTATACTATTGATATACAGCCACTGTGACTAGCCAGACTGTTCCTAGGGCCTTCAGGAAACCACCTAGAGGAAACCACTTTAGTCTAATTGATATACAGCCACTGTGACTGGCTAGCTACACTGAAGAGGAGAGGAAACCACTGTAGTCTATTGATATACAGCCACTGACTGGCTAGCTACACGGAAGAGGAGAGGAAACCACTGTAGTCTATTGATATACAGCCATTGTGACTGTCTAGCTACACTGAAGAGGAGAGGAAACCACTGTAGTCTATTGATATACAGCCACTGTGACTGGCTAGCTACACTGAAGAGGAGAGGAAACCACTTTAGTCTATTGATATAC
>NW_019943579.1:99246-117063 GCF_002910315.2 Salvelinus sp. IW2-2015
TAGTCTATTGATATACAGCCACTGACTGGCTAGCTACACTGAAGAGGAGAGGAAACCACTGTAGACAGGTGTCTCACCTCAGCACAGCTGAACGACTCCCCCAATGACACGTTGTCGCTGAACAGGAAGCTGTCCTCGGTGAGGGACGCCGACGAGGTATCTGGGAAGYCCTTGGCTGACGTCATCAGCGGCGATGGCGTGCTGACCATGCTCCCCGGCGTCTGGTTGCCGCTCTCCCCGCCCTCATAGGCACTCATGTGGGACAGGTCCAAACTCAAACCCCCTGCTTTCCCTCCCCCAGAGGCCCAGGGCTTGAGCAACTGGCCCTCCCCAATCTGACTAACGGGCGTGTCCAGAAGCGAAAGTACATCCCCGTTTTCAAGACTATCCACAGATTTTCTGGAGCTCATGCTGAGGCGGTCTTCATCCACCAGTCTTCCGGRGCTGCCTGCTCGGCCCCTCCTCTCCAGGGGCAGTTCTAGGCGGCTGCCGCTGCCCCGGCTGAGGTTGAGGTCCAGGCTGCAGGCGCTGGCAGCGTCGCCCCGGCCCGGGCCGCCCTCGCAGGGGGAGCGCAGGAACAGCCTCATCAGGGTCTCCTGCCAGCACAGCTGTCTGGAGATCTCCCGCGCCGCGTCCTGCTGAGACTGGAGGAGCTGGTACAGCTAGAGGGAGAGAGAGCATTAATATTACTACCGGTGTATTCATTATTGCTCATTCAACATTACTGACCTGTTATTTATTATTCAATGAGTATTACGCTTACTTTTATGTTATTTATGTCATCAATGATTAAATATTTTTTTGGGGGGAAGGAATGATAGCGAAGGAGAGAGGAGGAAGGATAGAGAGAGGGGGGAGGAGGAAGGATAGAGAGAGGGGGGAGGAGGAAGGATAGAGAGAGGGGGATGGATAGAGAGAGGGGGATGGATAGAGGGACAGAATAGAGCTTTAGGAAGATCAAAACCAGATATTTTAGCACAAGCTTATAATCCCTTTTATAAAACCTTAATTTCAAAGATTTCAAAGTAATATCATGCATTTCCGTTTATGGTTGATGTTGTGATTTAATTATTATGGATATCAACATCTGGTATYTAGGAAGATGTCTGTTTCTACKCTGAGGACAGGCTTATACCTGTATGTGTGTCGTTTTAATAACTTAGTGTGTGTGTGCTCTGTTCCCTCACCCTATTGCACACGAGCAGGCGTACGCTGGGCCCGGCCCGGTGAGTCAGCTGGACCAGGGCCATAAGGTCCTTGTAGCTCACCACATGATCTAGGGGCGGGGGAGTCAAAGGTCAACATGATGAGCCATAGCCATATAWTTTAGTAGAGTACACATTGACTGAATCTCTATTACCTGTTGGGCCACACCATAGTACTGGGTCARGTTCAGTAGGGCACACCGTATAAAAACATTTCGCAAAGGAAGGCAGAAAAGCGTGTTCAGTTAGTACCTCACTGTTTTAAAACGTTTTCTCCCAGCTGAACATAACCCTGATTGATCTGTCCATATAGCTGAATGGGTAAAACAATAACCTGAAGTACACTGGCGAAACATTGATTTCCTTCTCCTGCCATTTGCCATACAAACCTCACTGCAGAACCGCCCTGACCCTCTCCAGCATTCATTCAGTCATTTATTTATTTATGAGAGGAAGCCATTCTCTGCAGTCCGCATCCTTCCAACTTCAGCCTCACCGAGCCAATCAATTAGCCTCAACGCTTCATTGATTGGCCACTAAATCAAACCCCATGGCAGTCAAGGGAGTAGAGCCAGCCAATCAAAAGTATGCAAGGGCTGAACACCACATCTACAAAGGTCTATAGGACAGCTGGGTGAACGGAGTCAGTACTCATTCGTTTTTATTAGCCAATGAAATTTAAACCACTTCACCTGCGTTACTGTAGATATTGCTTGGTAAAAAAAAAAAAAAAAAATAATAATTTTTTTTATACCACAAACACATTTGTATTGCCTTTTTATTATGAATTGTTTGCTGTTTTGATGTATTTGTTAAGTTGCAAATGAATTACCCTTCGGACACAATAACTATTTATGAATGGAATTTAAAAACGACTTGATGATTGACTGTTGAAGGACCTTCCGGTACCCACCACCGATGATCTAGTCCCGCAGCACCAACTCAATATTTGAATATAATGGTATGGTGGACACTGACAGGGTGAGAGAAGGGGTGGGAGGGACACCGTCACCCACCTGTGTGGAGCACCTGGTTGAGCAGGCTCTTGACGAGGGAGGGGGTGACYTGGAGGTCAGAGAAGAGCAGGGAGAGACCGGAGTATCCCACCTCCCTCAGCTTCAGCCTCTGCTTGTTCTTCTCATAGACACGGTCGCAGCGCAGCATGCGGTCAAACATCTGGACTCACACACACGGCAAAGACCATTCAATGATGTTACATTAGCAGCATTCAATGTCTGAAAGAGAAGGGTCTTGTATAGTACCTAGTGAAAGTATTGACTCATCTGCACAACATAACCTACTCCACATTTTCAAAGTAAAATTTTATTTGAACAAATCCAGAACATTTCTAGGCCAGTAGAAATTTGTGTCCAACACAAATTCGGAATCGTCAAAACCACAACACACTTACACATACCCGTGTATTGTGTGTGGACAGGTGTATGTTGGTATGTGTGAGGAGGTCCCTCACCTTGAAGACGAGCTCTCGGAGGCGGTCTGAGTGTTTGGTGTTGAGCAGCAGGGCGTAGCAGGAGTCGGCCGCCCCCGGCTCAAACAGCAGCAGGAAAAGCTGGTCCCTGGCAGCACTGGTCTGGAGCAGACTTAGCAGCAACTCTATCACTCCACACAGCTAGAGGGACACACACACTTGGTTAGCAACTCCACCAAGGCGCACACACACACACACACACACACACACACACACACAGAATTAAGTGGAGAGAGCAAGTAAATGACGAGTGTGGTTTCAGGGACTGAACAGCCTAATAATGGGTAGGATGGAGAGAAGACAAACTGTGGAGGATGAACACTTGACATTGCAGTGAGCATATGTCACATGCCATGATGTCACAGGCCGTGTATAGAAACCTATGTAAGAGGATAAGACAAACAGGAAAAAGAGCTGGAGAAAAGGAGGGAGAGAGGAAGGACACGGACACACAGGAAACAGATCCTCATTGAATGCCAGGCATATAAATCCTGTGTGAAYTGAGTGGATGGGAAGCTGGGCCTTGAGAGACAAGAGGCCTGCCGCAGTCAGTTAAACAGAGCAGSCAGCTGAAGGCTATTAGGGGGGGACAGCTTTCTTCTAGAGGCCTAGGTAACCAGCAGGCCAGGGAGCAGGGCTATCCTTAGTGTAGCCGCAGGCTGGAAACACACAGCCCTCAKCACTGTGCCAGGCACAGAGCTGGCAGATGCTCCCTCATAGGCACCACAGCAATGGTCCTCATAGGATTTCTAAGTGATATTCCAGTACATGGATATTGAAGACAACTTTATTCAGAGGGCCAATAAGTGAGAGATTGAATTGCACTCGGTCTTCCACATTGGGTAATAGCCATCGGTCTTCCACATTGGGTAATAGCCAGTCTATTAACCATCTGGTCTTCAATGGAACTCATATGGAGTGGAGTCCTCTGACTACAGGACATCTGCTTTATCCATGTTAATCCATGATACGATGCATGGCTTCATTAGTGTTAATATTGGAACAGAGACAAAGATTCTGACACAAGTCATGGACCCGTCATCTGTCCGTTCCACCCTTCCCTCACCTGTTCCTCATCTCCGATGGCGGCGATGTATCCCAGAATGCTGTGGATCTCCTCCTGGGTCATACCCTTGCTGATGTAATACTTCAGGAGGCCGCAGAGGGACGCTCGGATGGTCTGATTGTCGTCTTCACTAATATCTCCTTCCCTGCTAACATTCTTACTAACAGATTTAGAATAATTTATTTAAAAAATATATTATTTTGAGAAATCAAGTTGACTGTAGAACTTGTACAGTTATTACAACACATACATCTCATGTAACAGATGGKGCTAGAGTAGGACAATTATGAACCATGAGTAAAAACCAGAKGCTGAGCATTCTGGGAGATGGAGTCCCACCCGTAGTAAAGGCGAATGGTGTCCAGTAGAAATTGAACTCCGTATTTCTTCCGGAACTGCTTCCTGTTTTCTTTGATGACNGGGGACAGCTTTCTTCTAGAGGCCTAGGTAACCAGCAGGCCAGGGAGCAGGGCTATCCTTAGTGTAGCCGCAGGCTGGAAACACACAGCCCTCACCACTGTGCCAGGCACAGAGCTGGCAGATGCTCCCTCATAGGCACCACAGCAATGGTCCTCATAGGATTTCTAAGTGATATTCCAGTACATGGATATTGAAGACAACTTTATTCAGAGGGCCAATAAGTGAGAGATTGAATTGCACTCGGTCTTCCACATTGGGTAATAGCCAGTCTATTAACCATCTGGTCTTCAATGGAACTCATATGGAGTAGAGTCCTCTGACTACAGGACATCTGCTTTATCCATGTTAATCCATGATACGAAGCATGGCTTCATTAGTGTTAATATTGGAACAGAGACAAAGATTCTGACACAAGTCATGGACCCGTCATCTGTACGTTCCTCCCTTCCATCCATCCCTCACCTGTTCCTCGTCTCCGATGGCGGCGATGTATCCCAGAATGCTGTGCATCTCCTCCTGGGTCATACCCTTGCTGATGTAATACTTCAGGAGGCCGCAGAGGGACGCTCGGATGGTCTGATTGTCATCTTCACTAATATCTCCTTCCCTGCTGACATTCTTACTAACAGATATAGAATAATTTATTTAAAAAATATATTATTTTGAGAAATCAAGTTGACTGTAGAACTTGTACAGTTATTACAACACATACATCTCATGTAACAGATGGAGCTAGAGTAGGACAATTATGAACCATGAGTAAAAACCAGAAGCTGAGCATTCTGGGAGATGGAGTCCCACCCGTAGTAAAGGCGAATGGTGTCCAGTAGAAATTGAACTCCGTATTTCTTCCGGAACTGCTTCCTGTTTTCTTTGATGACGGTGGACATGTACTGGATATGACCTTCATCACCACGAGAAACAAAATTGACAAGAGTCACGCACACAGGGATGGATAGGTTACATTCTAAATGTAATCCATTACAGTTACCTGCCCAAAAATGGAATCAGTAACAGAACTTTTGGATTACCCAAACTAACTTAATTTYATTKKTGTCAGTTAKTTTTGGATTACTTTCCCKTTAAGAGGCATTATGCCGCMTTCACGTTCTAGTCGGAACTAMGAAACTCTSAAYRTTCKGAKTTGCTAACTGGTTMTAGTTATACYCGTGCCACGTTCAACCAGTTAGCAAGTCGGAAACTTCAGAGTTCCGACTAGCATGTGAAGGTGGCATTAGAAGTAGACAAAAAGGGTCCATCAAACGCATGTGGTGTGTCATTATCGTGGTCTCTGACTTGCTCAGGTGGAACAAACTTCAACTTGTTCCTGGATTTGCAACCAATCACACTCTCAAATCGACTAACACGTGAACCCCTCCACACAGACCCATGGTCTCAGGTGCTCACCGATGCGCAGGGGGAAGTCTCCCAGGTTCCAGATGCTGAAGTTGAACAGAAGGTGTGTGTGGAGCTGCTGCAGCAGCTGTTGGTTCTTTTCATAGGTAACCTGCTCCACTAGGAGCTGAGCAGACACCAAGACACTCACATCCACCAGACTGGCAGGCAGCTACACAGAGAAATACACACATGCAAAAAGAGAGAATTAATAAGAGAGCAGAGAGAGAATGACAGAAAGAGAGTGGAGAGAGAGAAAGAGATTGAGAGCGCGCACGAGAGAGGAGAGAGAGAAAGCGGAAACAGAGAGAATGAAAGAGCCAGAGAGAGTTGACAATGTGCCGGAGGGGAAAGCCGCTGTTTTACGGGCTCCTAACCAACTGTGATATTTTGTGTGATTTTTTTTGCATTGGTCGCAACTTATTTTGTACAAATGTTGCTGGTACCGTCTCTTATGACCAAAAATAGCTTCTGGATATCAGAACAGTAATTACTGACCACGAACTGGACGYAGATWATTTCTWTAATGAGTCTGACGTGAAGGATATACAGCTTCTKCGAGACCAGGCCCAAATCCACGTCATTCCCGTGAAAAGAKTACGGAAATACAGGGGACGGAAATTGGGGTGCCTTGTGAGAATCGTTGGCGAGTGGGTAACCCGCCTCAAACATCCGTTCTATTGGACAACGTGCAATCACTGGAGAATAAACTGGATGATCTCCGCACGAGACTATCCTACCAACGGGATATTAAATACTGTATTATCTTATGTTTCACCGAGTRGTGGCTAAATGACGACACGGATAATATTCAGTTGGCTGGGTTTTCCYTGCATCGGCAGGACAGAACAGCTACGTCTGGTAAGATGAGGGGTGGGGTGTGTTTATTTGTCAATAACAGCTGGTYCYCGATGTCTAATATTAAGGAGGTCTTGAGGCATTGCTCGCCTGAGGTAGAATACCTCATGATAAACTGTAGACCACACCATCTACCAAGAGAGTTTTCATCTATATTTTTCATAGCTGTCTATTTACCACCACAAACTGATGCTGGCACTAAGACCACACTCACAGAGCTGTATAAGACCATAAGCAAACAAGAAAATACTCATCCTAGTGGGCGGGACTTTAATGCAGGCAAACTTAAACCCGTGTTACCCAATTTCTACCAGCATGTCACAAAAAAACTATAGACCACCTTTACTCCACAAACTGAGACAAATACAAAGCTCCCTCTCGCCCTCTATTTGGCAAATCTGATCATAATTCTTACAAGCAAAAACTAAAGAAGGAAGTACCAGTGACTTGCTGAATACGGAAGTGGTGAGATGACACAGATGCTACGCTACAGGACTGTTTTGCTAGCACAGACTGGAATATGTTTCGGGATTCATCCAATGGCATTGAGAGTATACCACCTGTCACCAGCTTCATCAATAAGTGCATCGATGACGTCCCCCCCACAGTGACCGTATGTACATATCCCAACCAGAAGCCATGGATTACAGGCAACATCCGCACTGAGCTAAAGGCTAGAGCTGCCACTTTCAAGGAGTGGGACACACTTTCAAGGAGCGGGCAATCAATAAATCCCGCTATACCCTCTGACGAACCATCAAACAGGCAAAGCGTAAATACAGGACTAAGATTGAATTCTACTACACTGGTTCTGACGCTCGCCGGATGTGGCAGGGCTTGCAAACCTTTACGGAGTACAAAGGGAAACACAGCCGCATGCTGCCCAGTGACGCGAGCCTACCAAACGCGCTAGATGCCTTTTACGCTCGCTTCGAGGCAAGCAACACAGAAGCATGCATGAGAGCACCAGCTGTTCCGGARGACTGTGTGATCACGCTCTCCGTAACCGATGTGAGCAAGACCTTTAAACAGTTCAACATTCACAAGGCAGACGGATTACCAGGACGTGTACTCAGAGCATGCGCAGACCAACTGGCAAGTGTCTTCACTGACATTTTCAACCTCTCCCTGACCGAGTCTAATACCTACATGTTTCAAGCAGACCACTATAGTCCCTGTGCCCAAGGAAGCAAGGTAAACTGCCTAAATGATTACCGCCTGTGGCACTCACTTCGGTGGCCATGAAGTGCTTTGAAAGGCTGGTCATGGCTCACATCAACACCATTATCCCAGAAACCATAGACCCACTCCAATTTGCATACCGCCCCAACAGATCCACAGATGACGCAATCTCAATCGCACTCCAACACTGACCTCTCTCACCTGGACAAAAGGAACACCTATGTGAGAATGCTGTTCATTGAATACAGCTCAGTGTTCAACACCATAGTGCCCACAAAGCTCATCACTAAGCTAAGGACCCTTGGACTAAACACCTACCTCTGCAACAATTAAGTAAATGGCAACCTGGACCATTTACATTGACAACCCCCCCCCTTTTTATTTTAACACTGCTGCAACTCACTGTTAATTACCTATGCATAGTCACTTTACTACCATCTACATGAACAAAGAGAACGAAAGAGCCAGAGGGAGAGAGAGAGACAGGCAGACAAAGAAAGCGTTAACAGAGTGTCTAAACCTTCTGCATCAGTCCCCCCAGGGTGGCTACTCCATGGGAGTGCAGCAGGCTCTCCTGGTTGATGGGGTGACGCTGCAGGAAGTGCTTCAGCACCAGCAGGAACGTGGCAACCAGGTTCTTCTCCAGACGCGCCTCTGAAACACACACASTCAGTTCAGTTCAATAACTGTAATGCTTGTATTATCACCTAAAGATAAACATGTTTTGTGTTGGGGACTCACCCGAGGACCTGTTGGAGGGCAGGATGACCCAGTCCCCGTCCCCAGGGGAGGAGGCCACGTCAGGGGTGGGGCTGATGAACTCTGACCCCGTGGGGTCGGCAGCGGTGTGGTTCTCAGGGGTCAACAGGGTGAGTTGCTCCAGGATGGGGAAGAGGACAGGTAGACCTCCCACGCAGTTGATCATATCCTGAACACAGGAGTGTGAATTAGAAAGGGTAAAATTAACCAGAGGCTGAATCAGAAAGGGTAAAATTAACCAGAGGCTGAATCAGAAAGGGGAAATAATCAGAGACTGCATTGAATATAATTTTGCCCTGTAACCATCCCCCAAGACAACACCCTATTGCCTGGCCGGGATTGGAACCAGCAATCTTGCAGCTACTGATTGACTTATGTAACCTCTACACTACATACCACCCATCAACCATCTAATCAAATATTCAACAATAAAATTAGGAGAATATGTTGTCGTTCCTAAATCGTACCTTGATGTCCCAGTTGACAACCTTGTTCCCAGTCAGACGCCCATGGAGGAGGTTGGGGGACAGGTCCAGACAGATGGGGTTCCGACAAAGACTATTCTAGGAAACAGGGAACATATATTCTTGTTACACCCACTGTCACAACTGACAAGCCTATAGGAACCAGGAGACAAATTTCATTGTTACACCACCTTCACAACTGACAAGCCTATAGGAACCAGGGGAAAATGAATTGTTACACCGCCAGTCACAACTGACAAGCCTATAGGAACCAGGGGAAATAATGAATTGTACACGCCGTCATAATTGACAAGTCATTAACATCCATGACTGTAATTATAAAGTATGAGCGGGGAGTAATGAGGTAATGATTGACAGTAGCCTAGTCCAATCACCTTGGGGGAGTAGTGCAGCAGGAGTTTAGTTGCGAGGTCACCGAGCTCCGCCTCCTGGGTCTTGAAAGGAGAAATGCAGTTTGGCCTGAGAAGAGAAGGAAACCAACCAAAGATATTGATAACATTACTGTCACTGGCCATGTTCAATGCTCATGAAATGCATCCTTCCTTCCTTTGAAGAAATCGCTGTTCTGACAACATCTGATTAACGAGATTTCTCCCGAAGTGGATATGCACTCAGTCTCTCCCTCATGGCTTATCCAACAGAAACGAAGAGTGTGAGAAATTGGTGGAAACTTTCTCCAACCAATGCTTACATCAATCCAATGCCTGTAAAAGCATGAAGAGGAGTCAATGGGTGCACACTTCAGGGAGAGAATCAATGGAGAGAGTCCATTGGCTTCAATAATCCAATCCCGATCAGATCAGAGATTATCTCAAGGAAGGGAGAGGACGTTCAGGATGCCTTTTAAAATAGTTCTATGGGAGAAACCCAATTGCATTTCCCTGATTCCTTCGCGTCCTTCTCTCGTCGCCTCCTCCTCAAAAACTTGGATGAGAACATCAGAGGTCCCTCCCTTCTGACCTTTTCATCCAGTAGGTTGAGTACGGAGGGCGAGGAGGATGCGAGTAATCAAGGAAATGCTATTTAGCTTCTCCCCATCTCTCTCAACCGGGCTGCAGAGGGCCTTGACGTGGTTGGGCTGCAGTGCTTCGTGGAACACCATGACGCTACCAGTTGGCCCTGCAGGGAGGTGGGGCTGCCGCCCACTCGCTGTCCTGCGTCCCTGCAGAGATCAACTTTGGTGACCGACTCAGTCTTGCCTCCCGGGGCTCCCCCAGCCCTGGGTCGACAGGATGCCCCCCAGGAGCGAGCGGGCGGAAGGGGGCACCCCGGGAAGGGGGGGTCTGAATTTGGGAAGGGGGGTGGTGTGGTGGTGCGATGGCCTGCTGAAACCGATGCAGCAGGAGGTGAAAGGCTGAGGGGGCAAAACACAGTCAGGGCACTGAATCATTGAGTACGGAAAAAAACCAGTCAGGAACTGATATGAGTTCACGGGAAAAACACAGTCGGGAACTGAATATGATTCACAGGGAAAAAACACAGTCAGGGAACTGAATATGAGTTCACGGGAAAAAACACAGTCAGGGAACTGGAATATGAGTTCACGGGAAAAAACACAGTCAGGGAACTGAATATGTAGTTGCACGGAAAAAACAAGTCAGGAACTGAATATGAGTTCACGTGGAAACAAACACAGTCAGGGAACTGAATATGAGTTTCGGGAAAAAACAGAAGTCAGGGAACTGAATATGAGTTCACGGGAAAAAACACAGTCAGGGCACTAGAATAGGAGTTCACGGAAAAAACCAGTCAGGGAACTGAATATGAGTTCACGGGAAAAAACACAGTCAGGGCATCTGATAGGAAGTGTTACGGGAAAAAAACCACAGTCAAGGGCACTGAATATAGGAGTTACGGGAAAAACACAGTCAGGGAAGTGAATAGGAGTTCCTGGGAAAAAACACAGTCAGAGGAAACGATATAAGTTCCACGGAGAAAACACCAAGTTCCAGGCGAGACTTGAATAGGAGTTCACGGGAATATAAACACAGTCAGGGAACTGAATAGGATTCACGGGAAAAAAACCGTTCAGGGCACGGATAGGAGTTCATCAGGGAAAAACACAGTCAGGGAAACTGCAATCATTGAGTTCCGGGAAAAACAACAGTCGAGGAGGGAATCTGCAATAGGAGTTCACGGGAAAAAACACAGTCAGGGAACTTGAATAGGAGTTCACGGGAAAAACCACAGTCGGGGAATTCTGAATAGGAGTTCGGTGAAAAAAAAACAACAGTACAGGGAAACTGAATATGAGTTCACGGGAAAAAACACAGTCAGGGCACTTGAATGGAGGTTCACGGGAAAACCAAGTCAGGGAATGAATATGAGTTCACGGGAAAAAACACAGTCAGGGAACTGAATATGAGTTCACGGGAAACACCAGTCAGGGAACTGATAGGAGTTCACGGGAAAAAACACACAGGGAACTGAATAGGAGTTCACGGGAAAAAACACAGTCAGGGAACTGATATAGAGTTCACGGAGAAAACACAGTCAGGGCACTGAATAGGAGTTCACGGGAAAAAAACAGTCAGGGAACTGAATATGAGTTCACGGGAGAAAAAACACAGTCAGGGAACTGAATATGAGTTCACGGGGAAAAACACAGTCAGGGAACTGAATGGAGTTCACGGGAAAAAACACAGTCAGGAACTGAATAGGAGTTCACGGGAAAAACACAGTCAGGAACTGAATATGAGTTCACGGGAAAAAACACAGTCAGGGAAATGAATATGAGTTCACAGGAAAAAACGTACACACAAATGTATATAAACAACACGCACCACAATGTAATTCATGACCTCTCACCTCTGTCATGGTGGGTACTTGAGTGTGCTGACAGTTTCTGCTGTCCATACATAGATGTAAACTAGACTCTGTCCAAACGGCCTCTTCCCGGTACATGGACTACACCTATACTGTGCTGTGGGCAGAACACAGACAGGACTCAATATCCCACAATTCACCCTGTCGGCACCAGCCGCCAGACCATAGAGATATATCCATTAGTGGTCTTATATTTAATTCTATGACAGACAAGCCTACAGGAAAGTGATGATGTCACTCACCCAGAGTGAGTCACAGAAAGGTAGTCTGTACATCACCAGTTCATGTACTCCTTCTTGGTGCACACGGCAACCACCAGCACCCCTGCTGAACTGATGAAGGCCTCCAAGCCCGTTCCTCCCGGGGTGAAAAAACTACAGAGGAACAGACAACAGAGCACGTTACACACTCTTAACCTGTCTCTCCCCATCCTCCTGTCTCTCCCCATCCTCCTGTCTCTCCCCATCCTCCTGTCTCTCCCCATCCTCCTGTCTCTTCCCATCCATCTCCCTCCCTCAACCAACCCTCCCTCAACCAACCAACCCTCCCTCCCTCGACCACATTCTCTACCTCATCCACCTTCCTCCATCCATCCCTCTCCCTAGATCGCTCAACCCTCCGTCTCGCTCAACCTCCGTCTCGCTCAACCTCCGTCTCGCTCAACCTCCGTCTCTCTCAACCCTCCGTCTCGCTCAACCCTCCGTCTCGCTCAACCTCCGTCTCTCTCAACCTCCGTCTCTCTCAACCTCCGTCTCTCTCACCTGTACAGCTGCTTCCTCTTGTCCCCCTTGCCGGGCAGTCCCTGCTGGTCCTGGTCCAATGAGAGCCAGGCCAGGAAGCTGAAGGCGGGGCCCGGCCAGCGCATCACCATTGGCACGGCGATGCCAGCCATGCTGGGCGACAGATCAAAGTACTGCATGGCGCTCTCCAGACCCTGCTTCCGCACCATGCCCAGGACCGCCCTCAACACCGGGCCCACGTACGGGTGAGCCTGCCCGGGCTCCAGCGGCCTCAGAAGCCTGAGTAACTGGAGGAGCTCACRGCCGCTCAGCGACTGGCTCCCCAGCGACCCTAGCAAACTAACAAGGRTTTCCGCGCACGCCCGGTGCAGGCGAGCGTGGTGCCCAAGGGTGGCGAGGAGCCGCACGGCCATGGCGGCGTTGACGCAGGTGGCGCGKGTCTGTCGGTTGATGCAGCAGAGGCGGCGGAGCCAGTCGGCAGTGAACACCTGCAGCTCAGCAGAGTCCATCTCTGGGAGCCACTGGATGAGGAGGAGCAGGGGCTCCACGTTACTGATGCCCAGGATACCCACCGAGCTGTGTTCACCCTCCACAGCCTGAGAGAGAGGGAGGAGAGGGCGGGGAAGGAGAGAGAGGGAGAGAGAGAGAGAGCAGATACCCGCTATGTGTCATAAGTGCACAGATATACAGGGGGTTTTATGTCCCAAATGCAACCCTATTCTCCATGTAGGGTGATGCTCCTGTGACTATGAGCCAGAAGACAATATGCCCATAATCAGTGTATAGATAGTAGAAGACTTGTTATTGCATTTTGGTTTTAGGACTTAAATTTAAAAAAGCAATATGCCTTGTGTTACAGTGGCATTAAAAGTTAGTGTAAAATCCAGTCCAAAGTAGTCTACTKTGGGGAAGAGGTTGTACTTTAATATGTGAAGACCAGAAGATCTCCAGTGACAGAGGGAATCTCTCACCATATTCATCAGTTCCTTCAGCAGGTGTCTGGAGGGCTGGCCCAGGGAGACCAGAACCTCAAACAGGTGAGTGTAGCCAATCCGCTCCTTGAACACCTCCTGTAGGGGCGGGACTAAACTGTTAGCAATACTGTGTGTGGATCAGTCTATATATGGATATGTTGGAAGGGTTTTGTGTGTGTGTGTGTGTGTGTGTGTGTGTATATGTGTGTGTGTGTGTGTGTGTGTGTGTGTAGTTCACCTTTGCAGCAGGTGACTTGTGCATCACCGTCGTCAAGGCTTTGATGGTTGCCACGGCGAGAGAGTCCAGTCGCCCTTGAAACACCTGAGACGATATCAGACCTGTCAATCTTTCTCCTGAGCCAATCCCCATTTCCTTAAGCTCTCAGGGGGGGTGTGTGCAGTATTGTACGTGAGTGAAACGCGCCCCTTTTTATCCCTGCCTTCATGCAAACAAAATGAATGATTAAGGTTTTTATGAGTAATCAAATCATAATTTAAATGATCGTCATTCTTCGAAAATAACATTGACATCATGCTTAAATGATACCTCACTCCACTCGCAGGAATAAAAGGAGGCTGTTGGTGTGTGTGTGTGTGTGTGTGTGTGTGTAATCACTGCAGAGGTTTAGTATCTGATTATTCGTGGACAGAAGCTGCAGTGTAAGTGCTCATTGCTCTTATTGCCCTTGATATAAAGAGGAAACAGACACGTCAGGCCTTTCTGCTCCAGACAACACCAGGAAAAATGGSAATTTCCTGTCAAGAGTCATTGTCTGACTAATATCATAGTACTCTCTGGAGCAGGAAGCTCTGAGGGCTCACCAAAACACAATATTTTAAGAATATATATTCCTCTCTCCTTCACACAGAGGAACACCAACACACACAGAGGGGCAACACTTCCTCCTGTCAGCAGACACACTGGCTCAAAGTAGCCTCACAAACACCCACACACATCCTCTGTCCAGCTCTGCCCTTCTCCAAATCGCTCTTTTCTCTCCCTTTAACGGAGTGTAAAACATTCAGMGTGTCTCGGACCGGCTGGAGAGGGTCTGTCCGTGGTGAAAGAAAATAAACAGAAAATAAAACACACAYAAATAAATATCTCAAACAGATGTTCAGACCACCTCGGCCATGGACGTCCATCAAGACACTAGCCACGGTCTCCATGGTAACACAAGACAGGTGAGGTGACAGCATTCCAATTGGAAACCCACATGACGCAAGCAGAGAAAACCAACAGGGAGGGAGGGAGGGAAGATGACATAAGGGAGGAAACAGAAGGGGTAGAAGAATGACATGATGAGGAAAAGGAAATGTGAATGATGGGTAGCAACGAGAGAGAACAAGAGACACTCCACGACAAGACAACTAGCTGATTAGTTTTCTCATTGTACTGTAGCTTTGCCCTGTAAACCAACAGTGACACCTACTCTATCTTTACTGCGTCATGGTGGTTTTAATGCGTCATGGTGGTTTTAACGCATGCACTGACAGTTATTTGATGTTTCACATAACTCAGCAAAAAAAAGAAACGCCCTTTTTCAGGACCCTGTCTTTAAAAGATAATTCGTAAAAATCCAAATACTTCACAGATCTTCATTGTAAGGGTTTAACACTGTTTCCCATGCTTGTTCAATGAACAGAACAATTAATGAACATGCACTGTGATAGCCAGCTAAGTAGCAATAAGGTCACAGTTATGAAAACTTAGCACTAAAGAGGCCTTTCTACTGACTCTGAAAAACACCAAAGAAAGATGCTCAGGGTCCCTGCTCATCTGCATGAACGTGCCTTAGCATGCTGCAAGGAGGATGGGACTGCAGATGTGGAAAGGGCAATAAATTGCAATGCCGTACTGTGAGACGCCTAAGACAGCGCTACAGGGAGACAGGACGGACAGCTGATCATCCTCGCAGTGGCAGACCAGTGTAACAACACCTGCACAGGATCGGTACATCCGAACATCCACACTGCGGGACAGGTACAGGATGGCAACAACAACTGCACGAGTTACACCAGGAACCACAATCCCTCCATCAGTGCTCAGACTGTCCGCAATAGGCTGGGAGAGGCTGGACTGAGGGCTTGTAGGCCTGTTGTAAGGCAGGTCTCACCAGACATCACCGGCACAACTCACCTATGGCACAACCCACGTCGCTGGACCAGACGGACTGGCAAAAGTGCTCTTCACTGACGAGTCACGGTTTTGTCTCACCAGGGTTGGATGGTCGGATTCGCATTTATCGTCGAAGGAATGAGCGTTACCAGAGGCCTGTACTCTGGAGCAGGATCGATTTGGAGGGAGGGTCAGGGAAGGAAGACATCCTCCTCCCTCATGTGTACCCTTCCTGCAGGCTCATCCTGACATGACCCTCCAGCATGACAATCCACCAGCCATACTGCTCATTCTGTGCGTGATTTCCTGCAAGACAGGAATGTCAGCGTTCTGCCATGGCCAGCAAGAGCGGGACTCAATTCCATTGAGCACATCTGGACCTGTTGGATCGGAGGGTGAGGCTAGGCCATTCCCTCCAGAAATGCCCGGGAACTTGCAGGTGCCTTGGTGGATCTCACAGAAAGAATGGCAAATCTGGTGCAGTCATGAGGATGCACTGTAGATACGACTGTTATTTTTGATTTTGACCCCCCCCCTTTGTTCAGGGACACATTATTCATTTCTGTTAGTCACATGTCTGTGGAACTTGTTCAGTTTATGTCTCTGTTGTTGAATCTTGTATGTTCATACAAATATTTACACATGTTAAGTTTGCTGAAAATAAACCCAGTTGACAGTGAGAGGACGTTTCTTTTTTTGCCGAGTTAACACCAAAAAAGGTGCAGTGAAATGTGTTGTTTTACAGGGTCAGCCATAGTAGTAAGGCGCCCCTGGAGCAAATTAGGGTTAAGTACGTTCCGCAAGGACACAGACAGATTTTTCACCTTAACGGGTCGAGTATTTGAACCACCAACCTTTCGGTTACTGGCCCAACACGCTTTCATTGTGTGTGTGTGTGTGTGTGTGTGGTGTGTGTGTGTGTGTGTGTGTGTGTGAGTGTGTGTGTGGTGTGTGTGTGTGTCTCTCAGGTTGGGGAATAAAACAAGATATTTCTGAGGACTGTAAGGAAAATGGACGAATAAAGTATTTTTCATCTTCATTCATTAATTCCACAGCTGACCTATAGGAGAGGAGACAGCATGTCTGACTGTGGTCAGGTTGCTAGGTAACCATGGGTGGCCATTACACAGAGTCGGAGTATCGGATTACAGGTGCTCAACTCTGCCTGACTACAAAGGAATACTTTGTAGAGTGTGTGAAATCACCTGGCCGCATGATAACCAGACCAACAGGTGAGTGTCTGCCTACAGATGATTCACTACAGGTCTTTGTGACTAAAACACACTACAGACCAAGAGACACACTACAGACCACTGTATGTCAAGAGAACACTGCAAAACTACATTAAAGGGTAACAGTGAGTGTTTGTGAGTGCAGGGGAGGCCAGGTGAATAACACTGAACAGGGGGGACGGTTTGACCACACACTGCAGGTGATGTTGTTTGCCTTTTGCAGATCGGGCTACATTCTGTAAAAGTTACTTTGAAGTACTTTCAGACAAATGTTACTGTAAAGACTGCTTAATTGATTGAATGATAGATTGACAGCTTAATTGATTGACAGCTTGATAGACAGCTTAATTGATTGAGTAACTGCTTAATTGATTGATTGACTGCTTGATTGAGTAACTGCTTAATTGATTGCTTAATTTATTGAATGACAGCTTGATAGACAGCTAAATTTATTGATTGATTGCTTAATTTATTGAATGACAGCTTGATAGACAGCTATATTTATTGATTGATTGACTGCTTGATTGAGTGACTGCTTAATTGATTGATTGATTGTTTCCGACTACAGGGCAGCACAGATGTACGTCTTGTCATGGAGTGGCCATCTTGACGGGGATGGCGGTGACGATAGCATGAGTGACGGTGGTGGCGTGAGTGACGGTGGAGAGAGGTTGACAGGGTGGCAGTATACCTGGGTGTCACTCTCTCCTGTCACTGTCAGTAACCTGTTGGTGAAATCTTTCTGGTCCTTCTCTGCTGTCGTGCACCTAACCTAGCATAACCAGCTGCAGAGTTGAACCACAACAGAACGTGGTGGGGGGGGGGGGGGGAGAGGGGAAAGAGTGGTGGATGGGGGTCAGAAGGTAAAGGTTGTGAACTAGAGGGGCTGGGTGGGGGGTTAGTGGTACCTAAAGTGCTCCAGCACTAAGTGGGGAGGTAAGTCATAACATGCACAGTGAGCCTGAATTGAAAGGCTCACTAACAGTGTAAGGTAACACGATGCTTTCATAGACAGAGTTAACTCGATACGCTGAGGAAAAACACATACAGTAAACAGTAGGGCTAAG
>NW_019943579.1:120481-126974 GCF_002910315.2 Salvelinus sp. IW2-2015
TTCAGTCATCTTTTCAAGTATTTTGCTGATTCGTACTTTTTCATTAGATCATTTATGTTTGTTCTTTTTGCTCAATTCTTTTCTTTTGGTTCTTTTTGTCCACATTAACAACCATTGTATATGGACGGCCATTTACTAATTTATGTCTGGCCTGCTGTACAGTTTAAAGGGTGGTATAATACCACTACATGCTTAAGTCCCTGCTACAGTTGTAAAGTGTGGTATACTCCACTAAATGTCCTGCTACAGTTTAAAGGGTGGTATATACCACTACATGTCCTGCTACAGTATAAAGGGTGGTATATACCATTAAATGTCCTGCTACAGTGTTAAAGGGTGGTATATACCACTAACTGTTCCCTGCTACAGTTTTAAAGGGTGGTTTACCACTACATGTAAATGAGGACCATTGCGTTCTCTACAGTGCATTCAGAAAGTATTCAAAACCTTGACTTTTCCACATTGTTACAGTACAGCCTAATTCTAAAATTGATTAAAATCGTTTTTACCCCCCTCATCATTTCTACAACAAAACCCATAATGACCGAGTAAAAACAGGTTTAGAAATGTTTTGCAAACTTACTACAAATAAAAAACAGATATATCACATTTATGCAAGTATTCAGACCCTTTACTCAGTACTTGTTTGAAGCACATTAGGCAGCTGGATTACAGCCTCAAATTTTCTGGGGCAGTAGTTTCCGAACTTGTTATAGTCCTGTACCCCTTCAAACATTCAACCTCCTGCTGCGTACAGGGTCAGCGCACATCTCAAAAATGTTGCTTTTTGCCATCATTGTAAGCCTGCCACACACAACACACACACAATACGCATACATATTATTAAAACATAAGAAAGATTAGTGTGAGTTTGTCACAACACCGGATCGTGGGAGAAGTGACAGAGTTCTTACAGGACCAGGGCACAAATAATTATAATCATCATCAATAATATTTGGCCTTTATTTTGCCATCCGTACATTAAAAACTCTTATTTGTTTCATAAAAAAATGGTGAATAACTTCACCGCAGTGTTATATGAGAAGGGTGTGCTTGAAAAGGATGCACATAACTCTGCAATGTTGTGTTGGAGAGGTCTCTCGGTCATAAATTATTTTCCAAACACAGTCTGTGCCTGTATTTAGTTTCATGCTACTTCTGACAATCCACTCTCACATACACTACCATTCAAAGTTTGGGGTCACTTAAAAATGTCCTTTGTTTTTGAAAGAAAAGCAAAATAAACAATTCCATTAAAATAGCATCAAATTGATCAGAAATACAGTGTAGACATTGTAAGAGTTGTAAATAAGTATTGTAGCTGGAAACGGCTGATTTTTTTACTTAATATCTACATAGGCATATAGAGGCCCATTATCAGCAACCATCACTTCTGTGTTCCAATGGCACTTTGTGTTAGCTAATACAAGTTTATAATAGGCTAATTGATCAGTAGAAAACCATTTAGCAATTATGTTAGCACAGCTGAAAACTGTTGTCCTGATTAAAGAAGCAATAAAACTGGTCTCCTTTAGACTAGTTGATATCTGGAGCATCAGCATTTGTGGGTTCGATTACAGGCTCAAAATTGCCAGAAACAAAGGACTTACTCTGAAACTCGTCAGTCTATTCTTGTTCTGTAAAAATGAATGAGGCTATCTCCATGTCAAGAAATTGCCAAGACACTGAAAATCTCGGACAACGCTGTGTACTACTCCCTTCACAGAACAGTGCAAACTGGCTCCTAACCAGAATAGAACGATGGAGGACCCCGGTGCACAACTGAGCAGAGTATATTAGAGTGTCTAGTTTGAGAACAGACGCCTCTCAGGTCCTCAACTGGCAAGCTTCACCATTAAATAAGTAACCGCGCAAAACACCAGTCTCAACGTCAACAGTGAAGAGGCGACTCTGGGATGCTGGTTGGTTCCAAACTTCTTCCATTTAAGGAATGATGGAGGCCACTGTGTCTTTGGTTGACCTTCAATGCCTGCAGAAATGTTGTGGTACCCTTCCCCAGATCTGTGCGTCATACTACAATCCTGTCTCGGAACTCTACAGACAATTGCTTCAACACCTCATGGCTTGGTGTTTTTCTCTGACGTGCACTGTCAACTGTGGGACACTGTATATAGACAGTGTGGTGTGTCTTCACAATCATGTCACAATCAATTGAATTTACACAGGTGGACTCCAATCAAGTTGTAGAAACATCAAGGATGATCAATGGAAACAGGATGCAGCTGAGCTCATATCTCGAGTCTCAGAGCAAAGGTTCTGAATACTTATGTAAATAATGTCTTGTTTTTTATTTTAATAAATGTATAAACATTTCTTTAAAAACACTATTGTCGACTTTTGTGTCATTATGGGGAATTGTGTAGGATTGATGAGGAATTGTTGTATTTAATACATCTTTAGAATCAGCGGCTTGTAACGTAACAAAAATGTGGAAAAGTTCTAAGGAGTCTAAGTTATACTTCGAGAAGCACTGTATAAATAGCCTAGGTGTCGGGTTAGACTAAACTCTCTCTTTCCAGACTCACATCAAGCATCTCCAATCCAAAATATAAATTAAAATCAGCTTCCTAATTCAACAAATATTCACAACAAAGCCTCCTTCACTCACGCTGCCAAACATACCCTCATAAAACTGACTATCCTACCAATCCTTTACTTTGGTGATGATATTTACAAAATAGCCTCCAACACTCTACTCAACAAACTGGATGTAGTCTATCACAGTGCCATCAGTTTTGTCACCAAAGCCCCCATATACTACCCTCCACTGCGACCTGTATGCGCTAGTTGGCTGGCCTTCACTACATATTRGTCGCCAAACCCACTGGCTCCAGGTCATCTTTCAGCCTCTGCTAGGTAAAGCCCCGCCTTAGCTCACTGGTCACCATAGCAACACCRACTCGTAGCACGCGCTCCASCAGGTATATTTCACTGGTTATCCCCAAAGCCTACACTTCCTTTGGCCGCCTTTCCTTCCAGTTCTCTGCTGCCTGTGACTAGAATGAATTGCAAAAATCACTGAAGCTGGAGACATATCTCCCTCTCTAACATTAAACATCAGCTGTCAGAGCAGCTTACCGATCACTGTACCTGTACACAGACAATCTGTAAATAGCACACCCAACTACCTCATCCCCATAGTATTACTTACTCTCTTGCTCTTTTGCACCCCAGTATCTCTACTTGCACATTCATCTTCTGCACATCTATCACTCCAGTGTTAATGCTAAATGTTAATGTAAATTATTTAGCCTCTAGGGCCTATTTATTGCCTACCTCCCTTATCCTACCTCATTTGCACACACTGTACATAGATTTTTCTATTGTGTTATTGACTGTACGTTTGTTTATGTGTAACTCTGTGTTGTTTTTGTCGCACTGCTTTGCTTTATCTTGGCCAGGTAGCAGTTGTAAATGAGAACTGGTTAAATAAAGGTGAAATACAAAAATGAAAGCTTCTGTTGTTCTCATGTGGCAAACATGACTTCATATGCTGGGATAGTGTAGGGTCACATGACTTTATATGCTGGGATAGTGTAGGGTCACATGACTTTATATGCTGGGAAAGTGTAGGGTCACATGACTTTATATGTTGGGATAGTGTAGGGTCACATGACCTTATATGCTGGAAAAGTGTAGGGTCACATGACCTTATATGCTGAAAAGTGTAGGGTCACATGACTTTATATGCTGGGAAAGTGTAGGGTCCATGACTTTATATGCTGGGATAGTGTAGGGTCACATGACTTTATATGCTGGGATAGTGTAGGGTCACATGACTTTATATGCTGGATAGTGTAGGGTCACATGACTAATATGCTGGGAAAGTGTAGGGTCACATGACCTTATATGCTGGGAAAGTGTAGGGTCACATGACCTTATATGCTGGAAAAGTGTAGGTCAACATGACCTTATTTGCTGGGATAGTGTAGGGTCACATGACTTTTATATGCTGGGATAGTGTAGGGTCACATGACTTTTATATGCTGGGATAGTGTAGGGTCACATGACTTTATATGCTGGGATAGTGTAGGGTCACATGACTTTATATGCTGGGATAGTGTAGGGTACACATGACTATATGCTGGGAAAGTGTAGGGTCACATGACCTTATATGCTGGGAAAGTGTAGGGTCACATGACCTTATATGCTGAAAAGTGTAGGGTCAACATGACCTTATATGCTGGGATAGTGTAGGGTCACATGACTTTATATGCTGGGATAGTGTAGGGTCACATGACTTTATATGCTGGGATAGTGTAGGGTCAATGACTTTATATGCTGGGAAAGTGTAGGGTCACATGACTTTATATGCTGGGATAGTGTAGGGTGAAAAGAGTGCATCTTGATTCTCACCTGTCCCCTGCCACGATGGCTCCAAACAGGTGTAACAGACAGCATTTCAGACTGTCCTTAAGGTGTTCACTCTCCTGAAAACACTCTGAAACACACACACACACACACACACACACACACACACACACACACACACACACACACACACACACACACACACACACACACACACACACACCACACACACACACACACCACACACACACACAACACAGTCAGTGGACATGAACACTGTGGGCGTTTTGTTAACTATGCAAATATAACACCCACAACATGAGGTCAGTCTGGTTCTGGTGCATGAAGAGAATGGCCTCTTGAATGGCTCCGTCTCAGTCTGGTCTGGTGCTGAGAGAATGGCCTCTTGAATGCTCCGTCTCAGTCTGGTCTGGTGCTGAGAGAATGGCCTCTTGAATGGCTCCGTCTCAGTCTGGTCTGGTGCTGAGAGAATGGCTCTTGAAATGGCTCCGTTCTCAGTCTGGTCTGGGCTGAGAGAATGGCCTCTTGAATGGGCTCCGTTCAAGTCTGGTCTGGTGCTGAGAGAATGAGCCCTCTTGAATGGCTCCGTCTCAGTCTGGTCTTGGTGCTGAGAGAATGGCCTCTGAATGGGCTGCCCTGTCTCGCTCTACAAACAGCACATTCATTCACTAAACACGCACACAGTTCGCACACGCATCACCAACACCCGTGACATGCACACACCACACACACACACATGCCCACAGACACACACAGTCTCATCATGTTCCCTGGGGCCAGTCCTTTTCAAGTCATACATAACTCATCTGTCCAACACATCCCAGTGAGGCGCAGCAGCACATGGCCTCCCCAGGTCAGACCGTTCCCTCTACAGGCCAAACCCCAGACAGAAGCAAATCAATCCCAAGGGATAAGGCTAGGACAGAACCATGATCCCAGGACCAAGACAGATGTCCTCCACACACCTCGTTCCCCCACACACCTCGGTCCCCTCCCCATTTCTTACACAAACTATTCCTCACTCCCTCTACCTGTACCAGTCATATTCCTCTCAGGAGCCTCCCACACTGACACACATACACGGGCATGCCTAACACACACGTGGTGTGCGCACGACTGTGGGCAGGTTTGCCTGGAGGTTGCGGCTTGAGGCGACTGCGGAGCTGACAGAGTTCTCTCTGTGGTTTGACAAAAACCACAGACCCAAAGAGAGGCTGTTTGTTCCAAGATGGCCGCTGTCCGCCAGAGGCCCAGACAGCACCGTTCACTATCAGGCTGATCTGGGACAGCCTGGCAAATAAGACTAAGGAGGGACAAAAGACTGGATTCATCTGGGATAGAGAGAGACAGATGGAAAGAGTCAGAGGTATGAGACAAGAATAGAGTGAGGAAGGAAAGACAGAGTGGAGCTCTGGAGGGGAGGCTGTTCCTAAGCTGGGAGAGGAAAGAGAGAGTGGCCTCTGAGGGAAGGCTGTTCCTAAGCTGGGAGAGGAAAGAGAGTGGAGCTCTGAGTGGGAGGCTGTTCCTAAGCTGGGAGGAGGAAAGAGAGTGGAGCTCTTGAGGGGAGGCTGTTTCTAAGCTGGAGAGGAAAAGAGAGTGGAGCTTCTGAGGGAGGCTGTTCCTAAAACTGGGAGAGGAAAAAGAGTGGAGCTCTGAGGGGAGGCCTGTTCCTAAAGTTGGGAGAGGAGAGAGAGTGGAGCTCTGAGGGGAGGCTGTTCCTAAAGCTGGAGACGAGGAGAGAGAGTGGAGCTCTGAGGGGAGGCTGTTGTTCCTAAGCTGGGAGAGGAAAGAGAGTGGAGCTACTGAGGGAGGCTGGTTCCTAAAGTTGGGAGAGGGGAGCGAGAGGGACGCTTGAGGGGAGGCTGTTCTAAGCTGGGAGGAGGAAGAGAGAGTGGAGCTCGGGGGAGGCGTTCTAAGCTGAGAGGGGAAAGAGAGTGGAGCTCTGAGGGAAGGCTGTTTCCTGAAGCGGGAGAGAAAACAGGAAAATGTGATCTGTTTTCTCTAAGAGTTGCTTGCTTTTCATTGAGTAGAACACGCTTCCTCATTTCCACTAACTTGTTTCCAATGGACCACAACTGAATTTCCCCCACTGATGACCCACCGCCAGCAGAGGATAACCTGGGTTGAGGAGAAAATGTTT
>NW_019943580.1:0-2624 GCF_002910315.2 Salvelinus sp. IW2-2015
GGGTAGCCATTTGATTAGCTGTTCAGGAGTCTTATGGCTTGGGGGTAGAAGCTGTTTAGAAGCCGAGAGAACAGTCTATGACTACAGTGGCTGGAGTCTTTGACATTTTTTAGGGCCTTCCTCTGACACCGCCTGGTATAGATGTCCTGGATGGCAGGAACCTTGGCCACGGTGATGTACTGGGCCGTACGCACTACCCTCTGTAGTGCCTTACGGTCGGTGGCTGAGCAGATGCCATACCAGGCAGTGATGCAACCCGGATCAGGATGCGCTAGATGGTGCAGCTGTAAAATCTTTTTAGTCTCCTTAGGAGGAAGAGGTTTTGTCGTGCCCTCTTCACGACTGTCTTTGTTTGCTTGGACCATGTTAGTTTGTTGGTGATGTGGACGCCAAGGAACTTGAATCTCTCAACCTGCTCCACTACAGCCCCGTCGATGAGAATGGGGGCGTGCTCGGTTCTCCTTTTCCTGTAGTCCACAATCATCTCCTTTGTCTTGATCACGTTGAGGGCGAGGTTGTTGATCACGTTGAGGGAGAGGTTGTTGATCACGTTGAGGGCGAGGTTGTTGATCACGTTGAGGGAGAGGTTGTTGATCACGTTGAGGGAGAGGTTGTTGTCCTTGCACCACACGATCAGGTCTCCTGACCTCCTCCATATAGGCTGTCTCATTGTTGTCGGTGATCAGGCCTACCACTGTTGAGTCATCAGCAAACTTAATGATGAGGTTGGAGTCGTGCCTGGCCGTGCATTCATGAGTGAACAGGGAGTACAGGAGGGGACTGAACACGCACCCCTGAGGAGCCCCTGTGTTGAGGATCATCGTGGCAGATGTGTTAATTCCTACAATTACCACCTGGGGGCGTCCCGTCAGGAAGTCCAGTTGCAGAGGGAGGTGTTTAGTCCCAGGGTCCTTCATCTTCTGCTCGGTATTTCATACAGGCCACTGTAACCACTGCACGCTTCAGTCAGACACACAATGTGGCATCAGTGAGAACCTGTAGCTAGGGCCACTGAACGAACAGAGACATATTCTGACAAGTGCTTTTAAAGTTCTTGGAAACTGGTGGGTACGCACGAACGCACGCACGCGCACACGCACACACACGGTCCGGGTCACATATTATGTCTTGTGCTTAACATGCACAATGGAACCCATGCCATTCATCAGTGTCAATGTTAATGTACTGTAGTGTAACCATTACACAGTGTCCCCTCCCTCTGACTGCCACCCTACACCCCTTCTCGCTCTCTCCCTCCCGCCCTCCCTCTCTCCCTCGCTCTCTCCTTTATAACCCATCACTCCCATCTCACCATTCTCACTCTTTCTTTCGGTCTTTTACGGGACTGGACACACATTTGTTTTCTTAACAAGGGGAAGCAACCAAGGGACAAACAGCAGAGAGGAAAAATGCTTTTTTACATATTTACCTACCAAACTTTTAGGGTCTTTTTTGGATGTTGAGTTTCCCTCACTTTTGTCCTTTGTGTTATAATATTAGTCTCTTTCTCATTCTCAAAAATTTTATAGAGAGAGAGAAATAGAGAGAGAGATAGATAGAGAGACGGGAAACAGACAAACAAAAAGTGTCATAATTTTGATCACTGTCTGCCAAATCATTCTAAAAAGTCATTTGATTTGGTCCAGAACGATACTATTTGGATTTGACAATTTTTATTTTCCTAACTGAGTTTGTTTAGACGTGTACCTGGATAACCTGACATGACAATACCTTCCTATAGGCATGTCTCTGCTATCACAGAGGTGCAAATTGTTCATCTATAAGATTGATACCGTTCACTAAGAAATTTGATTTCATTTTCAATCTGGTCAGACACATTTCCAAAGAGAAAAACTACTGGACAGTGCTGGACATGAACTGGTAAGAACCCACGTTTATTACTAAGCTGTACTCACCCAGAGAACTTGTTATGTATTATACATAGCATTTTTCAAAGAAAATGAAATAGCTCCCTCATCTACAGTCTTGATCACAGACCTGATGGTTGTGAATAAGTTGTAAGAGGGAGAGATGAGCTTCTCCGACAGAACACATTACTTAACTAACCAGGTCGTCCTTCTCCTATCTGCAGATATGAGGGGATCATCCCCAAGCTCGGAACCAGAAACATAGAACTAACTGACACACTGACGGACAACGAGGCATAACCGTGGAAACGGGCAGACTGCCGCCCAAGTACACTCACTGACCCACGGAGACGGACAGACAGACAGTCTGATGCCAACTGTCTCYKCTGTCAATCTCACGGCACAACTCCTCCTGCTGTTGCTATGGGCAACCCACCCGACCATGGCAACCAACTGGCTGTAAGTCTGGCGTCCTGTGAGGGAGAGAAAGAGAGAGTTTGTTTGTCATGCTATAACTTTTAAAAGATGGTGACGTGCCTCTAAATCTCTTTCTGTCGCTCCCCTTTCACTCTTTGTCTCTCCCTTGCTGACCTTTTCTCTCTTGTCCTCTCTCTCCCTCCCTTCACTCTGTCTTCTCTTTGTTTGTCATGCTATAACTTTTAAAAGATGGTGACGTGCCTCTAAATCTCTTTCTGTCGCTCCCCTTTCACTCTTTGTCTCTCCCTTGCTGACCTTTTCTCTCTTGTCCTCTCTCTC
>NW_019943580.1:5010-30648 GCF_002910315.2 Salvelinus sp. IW2-2015
GCAGAACTGTCATCGGTTGTGTTACAAAAGTAGTAAAGTCCATGTGGAAGAGTTTTTTTAAGATCAGCCATTTGTATTTATTATTATTATGGATCATCTTCTTCTTCCTCTTTAACCAGCATCATTAACACCCCCCTCATCTGTACTCAGTAAAGTATTAAACAATTGCACCAGTTTGACCAAAGTTTACTCTCCTCAGCACCTATGTAAAATGTCTATCTGCCTGTCTATATGAACCCCGAACCCTTGGTCTCATTGGCTTGGCTGTTGGTCGGATCAGTGCCAGCACCAGTTTCGTAATCGGCGTTGGAACTGCTCCACCACCCCGCGTGGAGTCAACGTGTTCGGTAGAGTCATGAGCCAAGGTGAGGACAGCAGGGCCTCTCTAGTTCACAGTGGAACTCTGTGGTTGTACCACAGTCATTAACATGCTGGTAACATGCTGGCCGTTGATTCCACATGGCTGAAATCAGAAGGACCAAGGACATGTGATGACATGGTAAATTAGTCAATTGCTGTCTTGAACTCTTCTATAAACCAGGCACGCGTGAGGCAGCTTTTGTGCACGCCCTGTCCTCGGCGGCGGTGGCGGTTGCAGTAACGCGAGGCTGCAGCCGGGGGGAGCTAGAGCGGTGTGGCTGCGACAGGAAGGTCAGAGGGGTCAGTCCCGAGGGTGAGTCTGGGGTGTGGGCCTCTGATCCTCTGTCTACGCTTGTGTCTAGACAYCGGTCWATATGTCTGTCTCTCTTGCTGTCTGTCAGTTAAACTTTGTCTCTATTGTCTTGAAATACATAATTGGAAAATGTGCAGATGCTATCAACATCTTTCTTTCTKTCCCGCAGGTTTCCAGTGGTCTGGGTGCAGTGATAACCTTTCCTATGGTGTGGCCTTCTCCCAGACCTTCGTGGATGAGACGGAGCGTGCCAAGGGGATGTCRGCAGGGCGACCCCTCATGAATGTCCATAACMACGAGGCTGGACGGAAGGTTGGTGGCGGTGGGGCACTCTGMTGACATCATCAATCTTCACTTCTATCATCTTTTTTCYTCGTTTCCTTTGACTTCCTGATCGTTCTTTTACATTCCTCCATCCCCAGGCTATCCTCCATAACATGCAGGTGGAGTGTAAGTGYCATGGTGTCTCGGGATCCTGTGAGCTGAGGACYTGCTGGAAAGTCATGCCCCCATTTCGGCGCGTCGGCGCCGTGCTGAAGGAACGCTTTGATGGAGCCACAGAGGTACAGACAAATATTTGGGATATCATCTTCATTATTCATTTAATAGGTGACAAACCATTGGAAATTAGTGTTTTTTACTGCTTCCAGTCTTTTCAAAATCTCTAACATTCAACAAATACCCCCACTCACCCAGGTGCGTCTGTCCCGTATCGGCTCCAGGACAGCCCTGCTGCCCCGGGACCCCCAGGTCAAACCTCCCGCCGCCAGGGACCTGGTGTACCTCGCTGTCTCGCCAGACTTCTGCCGTCTCGACCCCAACAATGGGATCCCCGGGACGGCCGGCCGACGCTGTAACGGTGAGATTCAGTCACATCAGCAGCACTGGGATAAAGCATTTACGTTTTATTAGGTGATCAGGCTGTTTTGTATGTTCACATCCTTATTTCCTTTCCTCTACCTCGTCACCATCCTCCCCTCCCAGGCACCTCCCGGCTGGCCCCAGATGGCTGTGAGCTGGTGTGTTGTGKGCCAGGGTACCGGGCAGGCCGGGCYGAGRTGGTGCAGCGCTGCTCCTGTAAGTTCTCCTGGTGCTGCTCGGTCCGCTGCCAGCAGTGCAAGAACACAGTGATGATCCACACCTGCCGAGAGTGAACCCAGTCTACGCAGAACCCAGAGCACTGAGAAGACACACAAGAACCTTACACCTGTCCAGACACTCTAGAACACAGCCCAGACACAACACTGTCCAGACACTCTAGAACACAACACTACCCAGACACTCTAAAACACAACACTACCCAGACATTCTGGAACACTACAATGACCAGACCAGTGGAGGCTGCTGAGGGGAGGACGGTTCATAATAATGGCTGGACCGAAGTAAATGGAATGGCATGTGTTTGATGTATTTTATACTAGTCCACTTATTCCGCTCCAGCCATTACCACGAGCCTGTCCTCCCCAATTCAGGTGCCACCAACCTCCTGTGGACCAGACACTCTAGAACCAGGGTTCCCAACCTAGGAGGCGCCAATGTTTCTTTGGGGGGGACAGGACCTTCCTTGACCTAAGGGGTAATTATTTATTTTTTGTTTACACCTAAAACAACGCATAAATCTGTGATGCTTTAGGCTAGAAACAAGGGGTAAAATTCCCGAGGAAGATGCGACTCTGGGAATATCTTTAGTTTGTCTCTATGACATTCAGAATCTGAGTTATGACCTAAAGTCAAGGAGTCAAAGAAATTGGACTTTGCTTGGGAAGTAATCTTATACAATGTGTGACTCTSTYGCTATSAATTGATCTATTCACTTTCTGTAAAWKAKAATAKSTATAATTAAAWTKRRGKTYRWWWWMMWTTTWAAWAAAACATATTTGGTAGCGGAATAACATTKTGGAAAATCGGGTCAAGRCTTTATTTTCCTTATSYATTATTATTATAAYCATTAAAKAGCCTACCTAAAATCCTAGGTCCCTGAAATTAAACAAAGTTACATTTTTCAAATGTGAAAAGTGGGGCCCTGGGGGAAAGGTTGGGAACCGCTGCTGTAGAACACTGTCCAGACATTGTAGAACAACACTTTGATAACATGTTCTACAAAACTGACCTGACATACACTTTAAGACTCTGGCAAGAACCGTGTGGATAGTATAAGCCAGTGCATTATGAGAGTGAGGACCTACGCATGACAGAAACCTCTGCAAGGGAAGGCAGAAAGGGTGGAATGACCTCTCCCATTACCTCTAATGCCAGAAAGTAGAGAGATATACTAACAAGCATGGAAGGAAGGAAACTCACTGCATAGAGCAATATTCACACTCCCATGGAACATATTACACTCATGATGTACTCTTTCAACCTAAAAGGAACTATAACGCAGCATTGCAAGTCAGCATCCTTCACTGTGTAGGTGATTGTCTAGATCATAATGGCACACAGCCTACAGCGAGCACACACACACAATTAACTTAAACTGACAAAGCATTTAAAGCCGAAATTAACCACTAACAGGGAAATTATTACAGCTCTTTTCATAAAATCGGTTTGATTTCAGTGTAGTAGGTAGTTGCAGTCTTTATACATTTACTGTATGAGTCTTTTTCCCCTATTCTTTTATTTATTTGTGCATCAATCATCCTGTGGCCCCTCCTCCTACCCCTCAGATTCCACCAGTAAGAATACCTGTCCTCTCCGCCTAGTCGATCTACATCCATGTTGCTTTAGTCCAACGCTGCTGTGAAACAATTGTGATGCATGTTGCTACAGTGTTCTGCAGTCGACTTGATCAAATAAACTTGTTTTGACTACAGTTTCTTCTATGATGTGTGCTGTATACATCACGTGAAACATATAGAAAAATAAGAATCACACACTAACTCAATGACCAACTGTGTCAGTTAAACTATTTTATTACAAACATTCTGCAATTACAAACATCCAGAAGTTGACTAGGAAAAGGTTATAATCTCACCATCATTGTTTTTTTTTCAAGATTAAGATCAGCTATTCAAAATACTACAGCTTAATGTGTTATACTATCAACCAATCACAATCAAGTTGGTAGTCAAGCAAATAACTTTTTTTATTACGCACCAAAAAATAATATACGCTAAGAATTTCCCCAAAGAAAATCATAAAATGAATACATCGTACATGACACAAAAAGAGATAAAAAATAATATAAATTCAGTTCTCTGTGTCACCTGCAGAAGACAGTAAAATCTGAGGCGAAAATGCACTTGGTGTGTCCCAAAAGGAAAAGTGACCATTCTAGCATGCTAGCCTGGTCGGGAGTGGAAACAAATCTTGTGTTCTCCCCCTCCCTCCTCAAAGTAGCAACAAAAGAAAATAATGTCAATTAAGTGTTTCCCCAAGGTATTTATTTCATTTAAGCGAGGCACAAAGGCTACATGACAGGCAGGTAGGAGAGCCCGCCCCACAGAAGTAATGTTAGGGTAAACACTGCAGATATCTAAAGTGTATCTGGAGAAGGAGACTAGGTGAAAGTTCTGTTGATTCCTTCCCCTCTTGTATTCTTCACTTGAAAGACCAAATTGCTTTCTCTCTCCTTTCCATTTTTCAATACATATTAAGAAGGCACAGTGCATGAATGTATTGGCGTCTCGATGCCATTTTCATCGCCTTCCTTCACTCTTTTTTGTCCTTTTTCAAGCTGTTGATCTGCTTCACTTATTTGTAACCAACTCGCCCATTCTTAACACTTCCCCTCTACCGCTCCCTCTCTCCTCCTCCCTTTATAGCAGGACACAGCGTTTCTTGGGTTTAGTCTCAGGAGGTTCCAAAGCTGCCAGGATGGCCTCGTCAAACACGTTCTTCAGCCCCCTCTGAGAGAGAGAGAGAGAGAGAGGAGAGAGGGAGTTTGCATTGACTTTTCAAGGTTTATAAATGTATTCTAACCTATTTTGTGAAGTACAGCAATGTTTCAGCCACCATGGGTCCTTATCAGCTCTTTTTCCCTCTAACAATGTAACATCATCATAATCCTTGGCCYCTTACCTGCGTGAGGGCGGAGCACTCCACATATTTGACGGCCCGGAGGTCCCGGGCCAGCTTGTCTCCGCTCTCAGGGGACAGGGGGCGCTGTTTGTTCTTGGCCAGCTTCTCCACAGTTGTTGCTTCGTCCCTCAGATCCACCTGGGTGCCCACCAACAGGAAGGGTGTACGAGGACAGTGATGGGAATCTCTGGAACCCACTACAGGGGTCAAGGATACACAAGGTAGAGTGTGTACAGGATCAGTTCATATGCTCATCAAAACCATTTTTACATGTTAGTCATTCAGCACACGACACAGTTAGTGCATTCATCTTAAGATAGCAAGGTGAGACAAACACACCCCAGTTCGTAGTAAGTACATTTTTCAGCAAAGTGAGTGCTAGTAGGACATGCTCTTTTTTTTTTTACCCTGAGCTAGCCCCTAGCCATTTGTTTGCAGATATCAACAGAGATAGATGTAAGCCAGGGATGGACAACTGGAGGGCCGCGGATCAATTTCCCAAAATGTTTTAAAAAAAAAAAAATTTTTTTAGGAACTCATCGGGGTCTCACTTACTTTGAGAGTTACAATAGTATAATACAATTTGCCATTATTTAAATGTGGTTGTGAATCAAGTTTTGTGTTATGTTAGTCACTGACAGTCACTTAATTAGCATTCAGCTAAGATTTTTTGATTGGTAATTAGTCTAGCCATCTAACGTTAGTATCATGGTCGACCGGAGGCCCCCATTAATTTTGCAAAACTTTCTCTCTACACTACGGCAGCGTGTAGAATTTAAGAACCTTGCTGGAAACTACACATTTTTCTCTCCACCCTATGGCAAAATTAGTAGAATTGCATGAAATGTTCTTAAAATTTTAAAATCTTCTCTCCGCCCCATGGCAAAATGTATAGAATTGAAGCAAACTTACTTTAAAACTGCAACATTTCTCTACACTCCATGGCAAAATGTGTAGAATGCAGGAACTTAACTAAAACTCAATGTTTCGCTCGCAAGAAAACTTAGGGCCCCCGAAAGGCTATGGCCGCTCTAGGTCGGTTCTGACTGCATGTGTGGGAATGGATGTGGGTACACAGACCCGTGTGCCACTGCGGCCCCATCCAAAGTTGCCCATTCCTGATGTAAGCAATATGAGGAGGACTTCACCTAGCCTTCCAATGGGCTTTGGGAGATCTTCTGCCATAACAGAAGGTGAAGAGGCTAAGGAAAGGGTTCAGATCCGTCATCTAGAAGTTTCTCTATGGGTAATAATACAAGGTAAAAAGTTGAGGTGTGGCGACTCAGAGACCAACACTGACCTTCTCTCGGACGTTCTCAAAGGATGAGGGTGAGACGCAGGAGAAACAGACGAGGAAGACATCCGTCTGTGGGTAGCTGAGAGGTCGCAGCCTATCGTAATCCTCCTGACCTGAGACGACCAACCAGAGGGAGAGAACGCGGTGACAATGAAACTAATGTGATATTGAACGATTCAACTGGTTGAGTTGCATTTACAAGACATCATATGTTCTCAAGAATGAACAAAGGCAGACTAGGATTTAGTTGTAGCACACAGACTGCTTAAAAGGATATACAGACAAAAGCATAAATTGACAGACAGAGACAGATTACCTGCGGTGTCGAAAAGCCCAAGTGTGTAGGGTTCCCCTCCGATCATCACCGTCACTGCATAATTATCAAACACCTGCACACATGAGACACACAAAATAATGAGTAAAATGGTTCAAGGGATGTTACCCATCAAAAATTATTTCATGAAGCAAATGTAAAATCAATAAGATAAACGTATTAAAAATAAAAAAGGGTTCAAATCAAACATTACCCCAACTGGCTGGTTATGGTGTTAAAGCCCATTCTACCCTCCCACTCAGCTCTCTGGACATCACCCCACTGACCTCCACAGTGTTTAGGGTGTGACTTGTCTGACCCTACTTACACCCTCCCCTGCCCACCTCTTACCGTAGGCACGTATTCTGAGGGGAACTTGTTGGTTGTGTAGGAGATAAGTAGACAGGTCTTTCCTACAGCTCCGTCCCCCACCACTACACACTTTATTGTCTGCATCTACTCATAGAGAGAGAAAGAGAGAGACAGACATAACAAAGTAGAGTTACTATCTCATGAAGGACATATTTAAGACCTTGCTTGTGACTCCACAAACTAAAAACAACAAAACAACAGCACCCCGATTAGCAATAACACTGTCTGCCTGGCCTGCAGTCTATTGATGTACATTCAGGCCATGTACATGGTGTGTTAGGCTAATGCTCAAAACAAGGGCATCTATTGATCATCAAACCACAAACAATGCTTGGCCGCATTGGAAACATGTGCATTGTGGGGAGGAAGAACTTCTACTAGTCAACGGAAGGAGGTAGAGACAGACAGGTAAACAGACAGGGGTCCAGACAAATCAAAATATGCCTGGACTACCCCCAAAAAATGTGTCTCTGTGACACACTTGGTTTTATGTAATAAAAAGTTATTTCCAGTTACAGCTAGACAACGTCCGCATACTTGCATAGCAAAGACATGACAGGGACAGGGAAGCGACATGATGTACAGTCATGACTACTTGTTGCGTTTTGCCTGATTTAAGATTCTAATTTCAAATCGTTACTTCTGCTGAATAATTCGATTAACACATTAGTAAAGGCTACTCTATACCCATCTGCTTTTAGCAACGCTAGTATTCCACACTTGTGACGCTGGGAATTATCTTTTTAAAAAACGCGATAGTCCACCGGAAGACAGAGGTTAAATAACATTATTTCAAACTTACTCTGCCGATTGTCCTTAGGGTTAGTCCTTATGCTGGGGGTAATTGAGAGAAAACATCCACTAGAACATACATTAAAATTGTAGACCCACTTTCTCTCCGCTTACTTCATGTCAAAATAAAAAGTCATGCACGTGTGCCATACATGCACAAAAAAAGCAAGATCTTGTTGGGGATTTTTATTTTGACATGGTGTAAGCAGAGAGAAACTGACCTCGCTGAGGAACTACACGGGTCTACAACAGACCCACGTTTGGAAATGCTGATTAATTATACGTTCCAATAGATGTTTTTTTTTCACTTACAAATTCAACCCTGCATAAGGATCAAGCCTACAGACAATCGATAGAGTAAATTGAAATTAATTGTATAACTTCTGGCGAACTAGGCGGGTTTTTTACAAGCTAATTCCCAGCAACGCTAGTGTGTAAATGCTAGCGTTGCTAAAAGCAGCTAGTCTATACCTAAACATGTGAAAGGAAATGGCATCTCTTATTATGAATAAACAATCGGCTCTACCGTTATGGCTTAACTAACTTCGGCAGACAGCAAGTGAACTGGACTGCGGGGCACCGGACATAGGCTGCGCTTAGACAGGCTGACTAATTCTGATCTTTAGACCAATCAGATCAGCAATGGAAAAAATAAAATCTGATGTGACTGGTCAAACGACCAATTAGTAGAGGAAAAAGTGGACCTGCTTGTCTAAATGCACCCATATTTCCCAGAAAAAAAATGCAAGGACCGCAAGCATGCCATTGCATAGCTACAGATTGTTACACCAGATAATGCGATTTAACCAGATGTTGGGGATTCATTACTGGGAGTTAGTTACAGGTTAGGTACTGTTTGGCGTAGCACAGAGAAATTTCGACCAACCTTAATTTGGCAACACTAAGATGGCGCCGTACACATTAACTGAGCATTTTCTAAATTCAAACGCACTACCTGCAACTGGACACAGACATTTTAGAATATACATGTTTGGCCGAATTGACAACGAAGTTTGTAAAGGTTATATCACTAAGGTTGGTCAAATTCTCTGTGCTAACGTTACACCATACAGTAACCTGTAACTCCCAGTAATGGATACCAACAATATTTGGTTTCACACATTATTTACATTTACATATTTACATTATCTGGTATAACAATCTGTAGCTAGCCATTAAAGCCTCAGTCAGTCTAAAAATGAATGAAAGTTAAACCTTACAATTTGTTCTACACTGTATGAAGTGTCAGGCAAAATTGAACAATACTTTCATACCAAAAGTTAACTACCGGCTACTCGGGAGACATTAACGTGAAGCATATAACTAGCCAGATACTTTTGGGTAAAGTTAGATTGTCATAAAACATTGCCGACAGTTGGTTATTTTGTACAGTCCGCATATCATGAAAGTTTTCAAAGTTTTGACAATGTGGGTTGGCTGGCAGGCATTGCCCCTCGGTTAGCCTGTGATTGCTAATTTCCTAAAAAGTCGCTTATGGTCGTTAACAATTCAACGTTTCTTACGTGAGTAGGCACTAATATATAACGATGGCTTAATCTATACTACAACTGTCTTCACATTTATTCAACTAAAACAAATTCATTATTCCCGTTTTCAGAAAAGTACTCACCGTTTTCTCCGGCAATTAGGCGTTGGTTACATCCGGGTTTGAATGAGGATTTTTTTCTTAGTTTTCCCCCCGTCCTTGTGACAGTACTGCCACCTACCGACAATAAATACAATAAAATCAAATTGTATGGTCGCATACACATATTTAGCAGATGTTATTGCGGGTGAAGCGAAATGCTTGTGTTCCTAGCTCCAACAGTGCAGTAGTATCCAACAATTCACAACAATACACACAATCTAAAAGTAAAATAATGGAATTATATAACTATTAGGACGAGCAATGTCAGAGTGACATTGACTAGAATACAGTACAATACATACATATGAAATGAGTAGAACAATATTCTAAACATTAATAAAGTGTACTGTGTTCCATTATCACAGTGACCAGGGATTCCATGTCTATGTACATAAGGCAGCAGCCTCTAAGGTGCAGGATTGAGTGACCGGGTGGTAGCCGGCATCTAGCCAGTAGTATGTATGACAGTGACTTGTAAACATAATATCAACAACAAATAAATCAACTTCATAAACGTGACTTAATCCAATGGGTGGAATGGACTGGAGTGAAAACTGAACCCCACGAGGATAGCAGTACAGTGGAAATGCACACCATCTAAAATCCTCAAAAAAGTACTACAGCTGCACCATTGAGAGCATCTCGACTGGCTACATCACTGCTTGGTATGGCAACAGCACCACCCTCGATTGCATGGCGGTTCAGTACTTCACTGGGGCCGAGCTCCTTGCTATACAGGACCTCTATATCAGCCGGTGTGAAAGGAAGGGCCATGAAATCGTTAGACTTGAGCCACCTAAGCTATAGACCTTTCTCTCTGCTTCCGCACGGTAAGCGGTACCAGTGCATCATGTCTGAAACCAACAGGCTCCTAAACAGCTTCCATCTCCGAGCCATAAGACTGCTAAATACAGTTGAAGTCGGAAGTTTACATACACTTAGTTTGGAGTCATTAAAACTCGTTTTTCAACCACTCCACAAATTTCTTGTTAACAAACTATAGTTTGGGCAAGTCGGTTAGGACATGTACTTTGTGCATGACACAAGTAAATTTTACAACATTTGTTTACAGATGGATTATTTAACTTATATTTCACTGTATCACAATTCCAGTGGGCCAGAAGTTTACATACTTTAAGTTGACTGTGCCTTTAAACAGCTTGGAAAATTGCAGAAAATGATGTCATGGCTTTAGAAGCTTCTGATAGGCTAATTGACATCATTTGAGTCAATTGGAGGTATACTTGTGGATGTATTTCAAGGCCTACCTTTAAACTCAGTGTCTCTTTGCTTGACATCATGGGAAAATAAAAAAAATCAGCCAAGACCTCAGAAAAAAAATTGTAGACCTCCACAAGTCTGGTTCATCCTTGGGAGCAATTTCCAAACGCCTGAAGGTACCACTTTCATCTGTACAAACAATAGTACGCAAGTATAAACACCATGGGACCATGCAGCCGTCATACCGCTCAGGAAGGAGACACGTTCTGTCTCTAAGAGATTAACGTACTTTGGTGCGAAAAGTGCAAATAAATCCCGGAACAGCAAAGGACCTTGTGAAGATGCTGGAGGAAACAGGTACAAAAGTATCTATATCCACAGTAAAACGAGTCCTATATCAACATGACCTGAAAGACCGCTTAGCAAGGAAGAAGCCACTGCTCCAAAACCATCATAAAAAAGACAGACTACGGTTTGCAACTGCACATGGGGACAAAGATCGTACTTTTTGTCCTCTGGTCTGATGAAACAAAAATAGAACTGTTCGGCCATAATGACCATTGTTATGTTTGGAGGAAAAATGGGGATGTTTGCAAGCCGAAGAACACCATCCTAACCGTGAAGCATGGGGGTGGCAGCATCATGTTGTGGGGGTGCTTTGCTGTAGGAGGGACTGATGCACTTCCCAAAATAGTTGGCATCATGAGGCAGGAGATTTATGTGGATATATTGAAGCAACATCTCAAATCAAATGTATTTATAAAGCCCTTCTTACATCAGCTGATATCTCAAAGTGCTGTACAGAAACCCAGCCTAAAACCCCAAACAGCAAGCAATGCAGGTGTAGAAGCACGGTGGCTAGGAAAAACTCCCTAGAAACACCAGAACATAGGAGGAAACCTAGAGATGAACCAGGCTATAGGGGTGGCCAGCCCTCTTCTGGCTGTGCCGGGTGGAGATTATAACAGAACATGGACAAGATGTTAAAATGTTCATAGATGACTAACGCTTTCAAATAATAATAATCACAGTGGTTGTCAAGGGTGCAACAGGTTAGCACCTCAGGAGTAAATGTCAGTTGGCTTTTCGTAGCCGATCACATTGAGAGTATCTCTACCGCTCCTGCTGTCTCTAGAGAGTTGAAAACAGCAGGTCTGGGACAGGTAGCACGTTCGGTGAACAGGTCAGGGTTCCATAGCCGCAGGCAGAACAGTTGAAACTGGAGCAGTAGCACGGCCAGGTGGACTGGGGACAGCAAGGAGTCATCATGCCAGGTAGTCCTGAGGCATGGTCCTCAGAGAGAGAGAGAGAGAAAGAAAGGAGAGAATTAGAGAGAGCATACTTAAATTCACATAGGACACCGGATGAGATAGGAGAAATACTCCAGATATAACAGACTGACCCTCCCAACACATAAACTACTGCTGCATAAACTAAGACATCAGTCAGGAAGTTAAAGTTTGGTCGCAAATGGGTCTTCCAAATGGACAATGACCCCAAGCATACTTCCAAAGTTGTGTCAAAATGGCTTAAGGACAGCAAAGTCAAGGTATTGGTGTGGCCATCACAAAGCCCTGACTTCAATCCTATAGAAAATGTGTGGGCAGAACTGAAAAAGCAAGGAGGCCTATGAACCTGACTCAGTTACACCAGCTCTATCAGGAGGAATGGGCCAAAATTCACCCAACTTATTGTGGGAAGCTTGTGGTAGGATACCCGAACCGTTTGACCCAAGTTAAACAATTTAAAGGCAATGCTACTAAATACTAATTGAGTGTATGTAAACTTCTGACCCACTGGGAATGTGATGAAAGAAATAAAAGCTGAAATAAATCATTCTCTACTATTATTCTGACATTTCACATACTTAAAATAAAGTGGTGATCCTAACTGACCTAAAACAGGGAATCTTTACTTGGATTAAATGTCAGGAATTGTGAAAAACTGAGTTTAAATGTATTTGGCTCAACTGTAGCTAACAGAATGGCTGCACGGACTATCTGAGTTGACCCTTGAATTTAAAAAAAATAGTTTTGCACAGTCACAGTATTCTACACACTCACTGACACTGACTCCAACACACACATACTGTAACATGCACACACATTTATACTGACTTTAGACAGTCTTGATGCCTATTCACCTTACCCCTATACATACAGTCCATTCGGAAAGTATTCAGACCCCTTCACTTTTCCATATTTTGTTACATTACAGCCTTATTATAAAATGGATAAATAAAATATGTTCCTCATCAATCTACACACAATATCCCATAATGAAAAAGCGAAAATAGGTTTTGATGAAAAATGAAAAAACAGAAATATATTATTTACATAAGTATTCAGACCCTTTGCTATGAGACTCAAATTTGAGCTCAGGTGCACCCTGTTTCCATTGATCATCTTTGAGATGCTTCTACAACTTGTAGTAAATTCAGTTTATTGGACATGAATTCGAAAGGCACACACCTGTCTATATAAGGTCTATACACCTGTCTATATAAAAAACCAAGCCATGGGGTCGAAGGAATTGTCCGTAGAGCTTTAAGACAGGATTGTGTCGAGCCACAGATCTGGGGAAGGGTACCAAAACATTTCTGCAGCATTGAAGATCCCCAAGAACACAGTGGCCTCCATCATTCTTAAATGGAAGAAGTTTGGAACCACCAAAACTCTTCCTAGAGCTGGCTGCCCGGCAAAACAGAGCAATCGGGGATAAGGGCCTTGGTCAGGGAGGTGACCAAGAACCCGATGGTCACTCTGACAGAGCTCCAGAATTCCTCTGATGAAACCAAGATTGAACTCTTTGGCTTGAATGCCAAGCGTCACGTCTGGAGGAAACCTGGCACCATCCCTACGGTGAAGCATGGTGGTGGCAGCATCATACTGTGTGGACGTTTGTCAGCTGCAGTGACTGGGAGACTAGTCAGGATCGAGGAAAAGATTAACAGAGCAAAGTACAGAGATCCTTGATGAAAACCTGCTCCAGAGCACTCAGGACCTCAGACCTTCCAACAGGACGACAATCCTAAGCACACAGCCAAGACAACGCAGGAGTGGCTTCAGGACAAGTCTCTGAATGTCCTTGAGTGTCCCAGCCAGAGCCTGGACTTGAACCTGATCAAACATCTCTGGAGAGACCTGATTACCTGTTCAAGAGTCTTATGGCTTGGGGGTAAAAACTGTTGAGAAAACGTTTTGTCCTAGACTTGGCTCTCCGGTACCGCTTGCCATGCGGTAGTAGAGAGAACAGTCTATGACTCGGGTGGCTGGGGTCTTGGACAATTTTTAGGGCCTTCCTCTGACACCGCCTGGTGTAGAGGTCCTGGATGGCTCTAATCGCTGCCAAAGGTGCTTCAACATAGTACTGAGTAAAGGGTCTGAATACTTACGTAAATGTGATATTTCAGTGTTTTATTTTATAATACATTTGCAAAAATGTCTTAACCTGTTTTTGCTTTGTTATTATGGTGTGTTTTGTGAAAATGTATATATATTTTTTAATCCATTTTAGAATAAGGCTGTAACGTCCCAAAATGTGGAAAAAGTCAAGGAGTCTGAATACTTTCCGAATGCACTGTGTCTACCTCTATCACTCCAGTAACCCTGCACATTGTAAATATGGTATTGGAACTGACTCTGTATATAGCGTATTACCTTGTGTTCTTATTTTCAGTTCTCATGCGTTTTTGTTCTAGCTTGTGTTATCTTTAGTGCTACTTTGATATTGATTACTGCATTGTTGGGTTTGGAGCTGCAAGAAGGCATTTCACTATACTTGTGCATGTGACATTCAAACTTAACTTCAAAAACATATTTGACAGTTGGCACAACTTTTGAGCATGCATGCATGCAACAGCAGTTTGATCCTCAAAGCAAGGCCTGTAGAGAGCAGTGTTCTCACATTTCTGTAACTTCTGGCAATATTTTGATTCCTAAAGTTCTTTCTGAGTCTTGTTTTAAAATGTTCTGTTTTTACAGTCATATCAAGACTATGCTTTAGAAAAAAATATAGTTGATGATGATTTTAAGCTCTATATAACTTATGTCACCCAGTGACATAATAACACCCTGTCACCAGCTCTTTTTAGTGACATTCAATACAAAAAAAGACAAAAAATTATGTAAATAGATACCAAAGAAGTGACATTGGTTGACAGATATTACACATTAGCAATGGTAAGGCATGTTGGGCTTTTTGCATTCTATCCTCATTGACGACGAGCCTGCGTCATTTCCGGATGTTGCCTCCCCCCTTTTTTTATTGACATTTCGCTTAATTCTAGCTTGCGGGCTACAGGCGTTTTGCAGGGTCATTTGTTTTTTATTCGGTGACATTTAGCACCACGGCTTCTGAACGGATAGGTGCATGTTTTGCACAAAAGAGAGGCGTTTGTAGGTGTCAGGTTGTTGGAAAATTGTAGAGACATCAACATCTTTCTTCCTTTGGATTCCTGACGTTTTGGCTTCCTTTGTCAGCTTGACTTCCGTTTTCATGTGCAATCAACAGTGGAAAAATAGCTAGCTATCTTGCTAGGAAAACCCTAGCCAATGTATTAAGTTGTACTTAGGCGTGAGCAATATACAACTTTCTATCGGCAAATAAGTCTGCTTTAAGGGGCTCATTTCCAACGTTGGTTTGTAAGCTAGTTTTCAGGCTAGTTTCCTTACACGGATGCTAGGTGGCTAGCAAGGATAGCTAACTTGCTAACAATACTGCTGCACATTTCTCACTATTGTCCGTCGGTACGCTGTTCTAAAAGTGTCGAAATAACCGAATGAGAGGTCGTACATTTACTGTCCTCTTACATTATTTTTTGTACTGAGGCGCGAAGAAACTACGTTTTTAGCTAGCCCCAGCTAGCTTAATTAGCTAAGCAAAACACCATGTTTCGATATTTAAATGACGTGGATGACAACCCTTACATGATGTGAGTATCGTATTGCCTTTTATCCAAGCGAACTGCATGTTTTGCTTTTATACCCATTTGAATGAATCAACCCAGTCGTTGTCGTTTGTTCTGAGATTTAAAGGCCTAATCTCCTGCCACCATGTGTAGGCAGGCAGCCAGAATATATTAGGTAACTACATACACCACATAGTTAACTATATCACGGCTGGGATGGATCAGCCGGTTATGTCTAGCTTATTATTTTTTACATAAGTATGTGTTTACCTCTTATATTCTCATTCCATGGTGAGTAACCATGGTCAAGAGTACACCTGGAGACAGGTGGACCTGAGTTTTCATCATGATGTCAGCAATCCCTTTCCTTATTCACTGCTGGGTTTTTTTCATGATCTGTATCCTCAGTGAGATACATTGTTTCTGTTTTGCAGGGATCCATTCGCAGCCCACAGGCAACAGATGAGGAGTCTGTTTGGGTCGTTTGGCTACGAACCTTTCCCCCTCAGTCCTCAGATTCAGCCTCCCCGTGCACCCCACCTTCAGGTGTGTGTGAGCGAGAGTGTCACTACTCTGAGTATCTCTAGTAAGTGTGTGTGATGTTGGGTTCAATTCCATTTCAAATTTAGGAAGTACACTAGAATTCAAATTATCTTCAATGAGTAAACATTGGAATTTGAATTGGACTTAGGATAACTTTTTGAATTGACTGTAATTAAAATGGAATCGACCCAACCCTGGTAGGTATACACCACAACACACCATAGCTATTTGATTATATGTAGTGTAGACAAATTTTATATTACTGCATTGTTACTGCATATTTGTTGTCTGCTGTTAAATAACCTCCTACTGCTTTTCAGGCTGGAGCCCTGCAGCCATTTGGAATGATGGGAATGGTGAGTCCTTGTCCCTGTGTGTTAAGATGTTATCTCTGCCTCTTAGAGCCCTGAATGCACCGTTCCAATATGTTCAAAACAAATTCTCAATTTAAAAATCAGATAACTGACTTCCTCATGTGTTCCTTCCCCAGGGGGGAGGCTTCATGGACATGTTTGGGATGATGGGAGGAATGATGGAGAACATGGTGAGTATTTTCAGAGATTCCTGGTATTCCCTCACCTGCTTTCCCAGATCAAGCATGTTCCTTGGCTAAAAAATACCCTCAATGGAGATTCTCTGTGTCCAGAAAAAACACATTTTAGAGTTAACGTTTTGTGACCCAGCAACAACTCAGTCTAAAGCAAAGACCCAACATGAGTTCAGTGGTTGAAACTTAAAAATAATCCAGCTAGACAAGATGTGTTATCTTCTTTCCCTTTAGGACAGAATGTCGGGTTCGCCAAACTGTCAGACGTTCTCTTCCTCCACAGTCATCTCCTACTCCTCCTCAGACATGGGAGCCCCTAAAGTCTACCAGCAGACCAGCGAACTGAGGACTGCACCTGGAGGGGTAAGAGAGCAGGCCAAATTAAATTTACTGCTGTATTGCATGTACATTGTTCAGTAGGGGTTTACAATGCCAATCCTCCAGAGCTACTGGCCTCTACTACCAGCTCCCTGCTGAACACTACCTCCTCCCCTCAGATTCGTGAGACGCGCCAATCTGTCGTGACAGCGAGAGTGGCTTGGAGCGCCTGGCCATGGCACCACATCTGGGACCGCGGTCACGTGATGGAGCGCTCCCGAAACCGCCACACCGGCGACCGCGAAGAACGGCAGGACTACATCAACCTGGAGGAGAGTAAGTCATGGAGCTACATGTGCTACTCACTACGGTTCTCCAGAATCAGTATGACCATACCCACGTTTCTTTTTTTCTTTTTTTTTTCTTCTTTTTTACCCCCTTTTCTCCCCAATTTTCGTGGTATCCAATCGCTAGTAATTACTATCTTGTCTCATCGCTACAACTCCCGTACGGGCTCGGGAGAGACGAAGGTCGAAAGCCATGCGTCCTCCGAAGCACAACCCAACCAAGCCGCACTGCTTCTTAACACAGCGCGCCTCCAACCCGGAAGCCAGCCGCACCAATGTGTCGGAGGAAACACTGGCACCTGGCCCCTTGGTTAGCGCGCACTGCGCCCGGCCCCGCCACAGGAGTCGCTGGAGCGCGATGAGACAAGGATATCCCTACCGGCCAAACCCTCCCTAACCCGGACGATGCTAGGCCAATTGTGCGTCGCCCCACGGACCTCCCGGTCGCGGCCGGCTGCGACAGAGCCTGGGCGCGAACCCAGAGACTCTGGTGGCACAGCTAGCGATGCAGTGCCCTAGACCACTGCGCCACCCGGGAGGACCTATACCCACGTTTCTAACTCCCAAGTAATAATAAACCATTTGCCTTGGGTATAAAAGCATATGGATGCTAAATGGCTGTATTTGCAACTGTTTGTTTCCATTGCTAGACTTGCCTGGTTAGTTATGTCTGGCCATGTTTCTGACCCCCTCCTCCCCTGTCTCTCTCTCAGGTGAGGCTGCTGCCTTCGATGAGGAGTGGAGGAGCACAGCCGGAAGGTACCCTCCCCCAAACGCACGGGGGATAGACTACGGCCGGGACAGGAGGGCAGGTGGGCAACAGCTGGCCCTCGCCGCCCCACCCAGCTCCTCGTCTCCGCCCGCCCCTCGCCATGAGTCTCCCAGACACCTCCCACCTGCAACTCGCCCCCGTTACGACTGGTGAGAGGTAGGAGGAGCATGACCTGTATGTCTGTGTGTTTGTAAAAGTGTGTGTACTGTGGATAGCACTGCACAGTCCCAAATCAATTATTGTACCCTTTGTTGATCTGAAAGTAGTGGATAGGTATCAACCCTGATATAGTGTCTTTGCTTACGCCAATCCCGATCCAGTCCTTTCAAATCCACTAGGTGAGTCAATAAGGTCCAGGGAACAGATGAGATCAGTCTGGGGCTGAGCCTGTCCCAGTTGTTAGTTTGTCTGTGGTCAATGGGTGTATCTGCGTTGCTTGCTGTTTGGGGTTTTAGGCTGGGTTTCTGTACAGCACTTTGTGACTTCGGCTGATGTAAAAAGGGCTTTATAAATACATTTGATTGATCTCAATAGTCTACAGTGGTTTACGTTACACCACTCGTCCATCTGCTCTGACATTAAACAAGTGGACAGGCAAAAGCTCAGTCCCATTAAGAATTCTCCATATTGCTTTTGACATAGCCAGTGTTTTCAGATCAGTGTAGGAGAAGAGACAAGAAGACACTATGACAGTTGAGATCCACATCACCCACTGATGAAGTGATGTGTTTTCTCCTGCCAGGGGTCAAGGGTGAAAGGTGAGCAGAAGGATGGAGGAGAGGATACCGAGGGGATCTGCCTGATGCTGTGAACGAAGAAGGGAGGAGAGGGTCACGACTGACCGTGAAGATATTTGATATGATGGGACTGTCTATATATAAACTATACATTTAACACACACACACACACACACACATCAGAACCCAACACACTCAATACCCGCAATTATGGTTCAACCTCTCTGCTGTTACTGTTCACATACACACCTGCGGACACACATGTACACACATGATTACACACACTCAAGTTGTATATAGAGCCACCCTCCAACTTTACATGCGTTAATTGCCCACCTCACTATATAAATATATATAMATTGCCACACTACATACTACACATGTGCTGTACAGTCCATATATGTTTGTGTAGACACTAGTGTGTCTGTGAATTGAATTGTATACTGTTGACTAATTAAAAGAATTAATGAAAACAAACATTAAATATTGTTAGATAATTGCACACTGTGTTGTGGTTTGTCATGGAATAGTGAGGGGATGGGTTATGTTTTTAGAACAGGTTTTGACCTGACAAGGACTGACATCACTAAAGGTGGTACAGGAGAAATGGAGTTTGCTGGTGTTTTTCTGTCTTTTATACAGTCTTGTCTGAAAATCCCAATTCCATGTAGGAAGTAAACTGACATTCCAATACACATTTTTGTTGTTGTAAACCCATGAGAATTGGAATTTCAGTTTACTTCCTGAATTGGCACAATTGAAGTGGAATTGATCCCAACCCTGGTACATGTGAAAATGTTACTTGGTTGTATTTTTGTTTTGCTGTTGAATCTGTTCAATATTCAGCATGCCTTTCCATCCCAACACTTTGTTTATATTATAAATGCCACAGTAAATAGTGTGTCCTATGGCACAGTCCATCCCTTCATACATACTCCCTCACAAATAAACACATTCATATCCCTACACACTCACTCTCTCGTGTGTGTGTAAACTCGTGCTCTCACTATCTAGTGTCAGAATAGCTGCAGATGGTCATATGACATCCAGCTGGAACACACCAGAGAAGAAGCCAATCAAAATCCTCCCTGCCCTCTGCCCATTCCAGTGGCACATTCCCTCTGGATATCTCTTCCCCCCTCTCTTCCATAATTGTCACCTTCATCACTGAGGTTCCCTCTGTATTTTATAGCTGCCTTGTGTGATTTATTGTTCGTTCTCTGTCTTTCATCTCTGTATTCTGTTAAATGCTACACATCACTAGTTACTGGCCCTGGTCCTCTATTACCCGCCTTCATTCACATACAGTGCCTTGCAAAATTATTCAGAGCTTTTGGATTGCTTCACATTTTATTGTTACAAAGTGGAATTAGAATTGATTGATTTAATTGTCTTTTTTTGTTGTCAATTTCCTCTGTAATGTCAAAGTGGAAGAAATTCAATTTTTTTAAAAAGATTAATAAAAATGTGATAACTAAAATATGTCCATTGCATAAGTATTCAGCTTATTTGTTTATGCAAACCTAAATTAGTTCAAGAGTAAAATGTTGCTTAATAAATCACATAAAATTACATGGACTCACTCTGTGTGAAATAATAGGGGTTGACATGATTTTTTAATGACTAACACTTCCTCTGTCCCCCGTGCATAAAATATCTGTAAGGTCCCTCAGTCAAATATTAAATTACAAGCACAGATTTAACTACAAAGACCAGGGATCTTTTTGAAAGCCTCAAAGAAGGGTTGTGATTGGTTGATGGATAACAATAACAAATCAGACATTGAATATCTCTTTAAGCATGGTCAAGTTAATAATTATGCTGTGGATTATGTATTAAACCACCCAGACACATCCAGATAGACATCCTTCTGAACTGAGGTGCAGGACAGGAATTAAACTGCTCTTGGATGTTACCATGAGGCCATTGGTGATTTTAAAGCAGTTACAGGGTTCAATGGATCTGATGGGAGAAAACTGAGGATGGATCAACAACATTGTAGTGACTCCACAATAATGACTTAAAGTGAAATGAAGAATACAAATATACAGAATAAAAATATTCCAAAACACCCATCTTGTATGCAGCAAGGCACTAAAGTAATACACTTTTTGGCCTAAATGCAAAGTCTTATGTTTGTGGAAAATCCAACATAACACTTCACTGAGTAACTGCCTACTTATTTTCATGCATGGTGGTGGCTGCATCAAGGTATGGGTATGCTTGACATCTGCAAATACGGGGGAGTTTTTCAGGATAAAAAGAAACAGGATGGAGCTAATCACAGGCAAAAGGAAAACCTGGTTCAGTCTATTTTCCAACAGACACAGGGAGAGGAATTCACCTCTCAGCAGGACAATAACCTACAACACAAGGTCAAACCTACACTGGAGTTGCTTACCAATAAGACAGTGAATGTTTCTGAGTGGCCAAGTCAAAGTTTTGACTTAAATCTGCTTGAAAATGTATGGCAAGACTTGAAAATTGCTGGCCATGACCCCTAACATCTTGACAGAGCTTGAAGAATTATGAAATTCAATATTGCACAATCCAGGTGTGTAAAGCCCGAGACTTACCCAAGAAGGCTCACAGGTGTAATCACTGCCAAATATGTTTCTAACATATATTGACCCAGGGAGCTGAATACTTATGCAACAACTAAAATACTTAATTTCTATCAATCTTTTTTATTTTAGTTTTTTATTCTTCCGTTTTGACATTACAGAGTATTTTGTGTAGATTGTTGTTTTTTTTTTTTACAATTAAATCCAGTTTAATGCCACTTTGTAGCACAATAAAATGTGAAGAAATCCAAGGGGTATGTATGCTTTTGCAAGGCACTGTATCTATTCCATATGGCCATCTAACCTGGACTACAGGGAGTTCAATATCTCCCCTCCTATACTGTGCATGCAAAGGCTAAGCCAAATACAACCTACAGTTTGGTCACAACAGTCTATACAAGGCCAATCCACATACTGTATCTATACAAAGCTGATAGCCATACAAACAGATTTCTGCAGCCAGCAGTATGTCTTAKAAGATGAATGCTAATGMTAACTAAGTGAATGCATMCTCCAGTATGTTCTAGCTAGCAGATACACACAGCWAGCTAAGCCCATGCATCCCACAGTATGTCCCAGCATAYACTCCTGCCAACCCTGCCGTCTGTTTCTKCYTGTTCTCTGTGTATGTGAGCTTATCAGGGCTTACATCACTACTGACTAGTACTCATGACATCTGYGGAAATATTGTTCCAGYAAATGTATGCATAAATGAATGTGTAATTTTTTGGATTGCCAATATACTGAGCGTCAGTGCCTAGGGCTGTAGTTGTGGTGCAGTGTGTTGACTGTGTCATCATGGGATGGGACAGGGGGGTTGTGGGGGATTGTGTTTTGTATTCCATGTTGTATTCTCTCCTATTCTATTTTGTGAMATTTCTCTGGKCTCAAGCCAAAMASWGAACACACACAACCCCTCTTTTTCGGTGCYTACTGCTGCTATGCTGAATCCTTCTCTCCTCTCCTCTTTCTGTCTCCTTGACCCCTTCTCGCTCCCTCCCCTTTCCTCTGCATCTTCCAATAACTTGCGCGTTCCCCCTCCCCCGTCTGTCGCACGTTCTCACCGCCTCCCCTTTTCTACCTCCTCCCTGTGCCCCTCTCTCGCTCTCCTTCTCTCTCATTTGCTCACATTCTCTCACTTTCCCTACCAGGCTTCACACACACTGCAGGTAATGGAAAACAATATACATCTATTCCTTCCTTCCTCTCATCCTTCTCAGTTTCCTCTCCTCTGTCTCTTTGCTCTCTTCTCTCACCATTTCATCCCTCCGCCGGCTCATATCCTCTGATTAGTCCTTGACTGCACAGCACAGCACAGGTACCATTGCATCAGCTTCTGTGTCTAAACTCACTGACGGTGTGTGTGTGTCAAGGAATGACAGCGCATTGTGTGTGTGTCCTACTAGTCCATGGTTCAATGTTGAATGTGTTTGATGGTTGGCCTGTCAATTGCGGTGTGGTGTGTGTTGCTGTATGTGCTTAGAGTCCATCTGCTTCACAGCATTTACTTCCTGACTATGCGTCAGTTTGTGCCAGTTTGCTGTGTGTGTGTGTGTGTGTGTCTGTCTGTCTGTCTGTCTGTCTGTCTGTCTCTGTCTGTCTGTCTGTCTGTCTGTCTGAGTCTGCCTGTGTTAGTCTCTATATTCTCTGTTTATGTCTCCAGAAAATACATTTAAGAGGTAATTTTTATCTCTCACTCTGTGAACATCACTTACCCCATCTCAGAATATTCATAATTTCTGGCCAAAGGGGGATTTAATCATTTTAGAATCTCTACCACCGTTCCCTTGTTCCTCTCATCTTTCTCCCCCTTCTTCTAAAGCTTGTTTTGATCATGCAGAAATCCCTCTGCTGTGTTAGAACAAGGCTGTGTTAGAACAAGGCTGTGTTAGAACATGGCTGTGTTAGAACATGGCTGTGTTAGAACAAGGCTGTGTTAGAACATGGCTGTGTTAGAACATGGCTGTGTTAGAACAAGGCTGTGTTAGAACATGGCTGTGTTAGAACAAGGCTGTGTTAGAACAAGGCTGTGTTAGAACATGGCTGTGTTAGAACAAGGCTGTGTTAGAACATGGCTGTGTTAGAAGGAGGGTTGGTGCGTGTACTGTATGTGCTAGAAGAGAGGCGTGAACTACATGTGGATATTCAAGGACAGATGAAGAACACTTGCGATATAAAGGAATGAAGGAACAGACTGGAATAAACCTTTAAATTTAGTGCAAGATTTTGTGTCTAAGGTCGCATAACTTCGCTGTTATCCAGTCCTCTCGTTCCTTCATTCCTTTATCCAGTTGTTCCTTCTCCATTCCTTTTATCCAATAGTTTTCCTTCATTCAATAGTTCCTTCATTCCTTTATCTAGTTGTTCTTCATTCCTTTATCTAGTTGTCCTTCATTCCTTTATCCAGTTGTTCCTTCATTCCTTTTATCCAGTTTTTCCTTCATTCCTTTATCCAGTTGTTCCTTCATTCCTTTATCCAATAGTTCCTTCATTCCTTTATCTGTGTGTTTTCATTCCTTTATCTAGTTGTTCCTTCATTCCTTTATCGTTGTTCCTTCATTCCTTTATCCAGTTCGTTCCTTTCATTCCTTTATCCAGTTTGTTCCTTCATTCCTTTATCCAGTCGTTCTTCATTCCTTTATCTAGTTGTTTCCTTCATTCCTTATCTAGTTGTTCCTTCATTCCTTTATCAGTAGTTCCTTCATTCTTTTATCCAGTAGTCCTTCATTCCTTTTTTCCAGTTGTTCCTTATCATTCCTTTATCCAGTTGTTTTCTTCCTTCTTTATCCAGTAGTTCCTTCATTTTTTATTCATTCATTCCTTTATTCATTCATTCATTCAATGACAGAGACAACTCTCTGAAGCCTTCATCTTATCTTTTTTACAGGTAGGTTATGGTTTTTGGTCAAATGTATTCTATGACAGTCACTGAATACAGGTGAAAATGTAACGGTAATGAACTCACAGGAACTGGAAGCACTAGCTCTGTGTTTCCTGCCAGGTCTGCAATGTGACGGTCACAGGGGGACACCTTTCTCTGGCGCACCAGCTTTGCATATGGCCAAGGACACACCCAGAATAGCATTGGCCCCGAACTGAGCTGAAGGGAGCAGAACGAATAGGTATGAATTAAGGGAAGATCAAATTGAAAAAGCACTGGTTAGAATAAAAGGTTCACACGCCAGCCTTTGAAACCAGGACTGGTCCACGTGGTGTCTCATATGTGATTCATACAGGTTGTTACTTACACTTGTTCTCAGTGCGTCATATCTCTATCATCATCTTGTCCAGTTTCTCCTGTTCTACCACACTGACCCCCTGCAAACAAGCACATCTCAGAGAGCTGATGAGACATCTTTCTCTCTTTCTCTCAGTTACAAATATGCCAAACAAACACACTGCAACACAGGACACAACACACACACACACACGCTCAGACCGTACTCACCGACTGGATGAGGGCAGGACCGATGGTGTCATTGATGTGACAACAGCCTTGAGCACACCTAGGAGAAGGAGGGATGTAGTGAAGGATGAGGATGAAGAAGAGGTGGTGGAGGAGGAGGAGGAGGAGGAGACAGGACATAAGAATGAAGAAAGGACACAGAAAAGTAGTTCATTCTGCACCTCACTTAGTGTAGTCATCTTAATTTTCCTCCTCACAGTGCTACCATAAGTCAATATGGCTTACTGCTCATACCTTCTCTAGTACCCATCCATCTCGTAGCACATTTCTCTATCCCCTTCACCTCCCCTCACACACACACGACACACACCGACACACACACGAACGATCATACACAAACCACACACGAACGTCATTGCACAACACACACACACACACACACACACACACACACACACACACACACACACACACACACACACAACACACACACACACACACACACACACACACACACACACACACACTTTCCTCAGCTCACCCTTGCCCTTGTAGCGGCTCTTGTCTCCGTCTCTCAGCTCCAGGGCTTCATAAATGCCAGTAGACGCTCCGCTAGGCAAGCTGCCCTGAAGACACCTGGAAGGAGGAGGGAGAGATTTGAGGGAATGGAGGGGTGAGGGCATGAGGGAAGGGAAGGTAGGGTGAGGGAGGGGAAGACAGATGGGGGAGGGAATAGAAGGGTTGAGAAAACAAGGGAATGAGGGGGTGAAGGATAAAGGGGAATTAACCAGTTGATAATGGTAATCTCAAATAATCACACCATGTCGTGATGTTGAAAAATACCAGTCTCTCACCTTTGTCAGTGTGCAGGTCCACTTCCACTGTGGGGTTCCCCCTGGAGTCCAGGATCTCCCTGGCAACAATGATCACTATCGACATCCTGTGGGGAACACACACACACACACATAACAACGCACATGCACAGTCAGAGGCAAATATAATACAGACACAATTCATTCTCACATCTAACAGGCACACATACATATACACACACGTACACGTACACACACACACACACACACACACACACACACACACACACACACACACACACACACACACACACACCACACAACAACACACACACAGCACCTTTCAT
>NW_019943580.1:30727-37746 GCF_002910315.2 Salvelinus sp. IW2-2015
TCATTTCCTTTAATCCAAGTAGTGTTCCTTCATTCCTTTTTATCAGTTGTTCCTTCATTCCTCTATCCAGTTAGTTCCTTCATTCCTTATCCAGGTTGTTCCTCGTCATTCCTTTATCCAGTAGTTCCTGTCATTCCTTTATCCAGTGTTCCTTCTTCCCTTATCCAGTATTCCTTCATTCCTTTATTCCAGTGTTCCTTCATTCCTTTATCCAGTAGTTTCCTTCATTCCTTTATCCAGTAGTTCCTTCATTCCTTTATTCCAGTTGTTCCTTCATTCCTTTATCCAATTAGTTTCCTTCATTCCTTTATCCTAGTTGTTTCCTTCATTCCTTTATCAGTTGTTCCTTCATTCCTTTATCCAATTTATTCCTATCATGTCCTTATTCGAGTTGTCCTTCATTCCTTTATCCATGTTGTTCCTCATTCCTTTATCCAGTAGTTCCTTCATTCCTTTATCCAGTTGTTCCTTTCATTCCTTTATCCTGTTCCTTTCCTTTATCCCAATAGTTCCTTTTCATTTCCTTTATCAGTTGTTCCTTCATTCCTTATCCAGTTGTTCCTTTCATCTTTATCCAGTTGTTCCTTCATTCCTTTATTTCCAGTTGTTCCTCATTCCTTTTATCCATTGTTCCTTCATTCTTTCCATTAGTTCTTCATTTTCCTTGTCTAGTTTCCTTCATTCCTTTATCCAGTTGTTCCTTCATTTCCTTATCCAGTAGTTCCTCATTCCTTTATCCAGTTGTTCCTTCATTCCTTTATCCAGTTGTCCTTCATCCTTTATCCATATTCCTTCATTCCTTTATCAGTTGTTCCTTCATTCCTTTATCCAGTGTCCTTCATTCTTTATCATTGTCCTTCATCCTTTATCCAGTATGTTCCTTCATTCCTTTATCCAGTTGTTCTCTCATCCTTTACCATTGTTTCTTCATTCCTTTATCCAATAGTTCCTTCATTCCTTTCTAGTTTCTTTCATTCCTTTAGTTGTTCCTTCATTCCTTTATCCAGTGTTCCTTCATTCCTTTATCCAGTTTCCTTTATCCTTACCAGTAGTTCCTTCATTCCTTAATCCAGTAGTTCCTTCAGTTCCTTTATCCAGTTCCTTCATTCCTTTATCAGTGTTCTTCTTTCCTTTATTCCAAGTTGTTTCCTTCATTCCTTTATCCAGTAGTTCCTTCATTCCTTTATCCAGGTTGTTCTTCATTCCTTTATCCAGTATGTTCCTGTCATTTCCTTTATCCAGTTGTTCCTTCATTCCTTTATCCAGTAGTCCTTCATTCCTTTATCCAGTAGTTCCTTCATCCTTTATCCAGTTGTCTCATTTCCTTATCCAATAGTTCCTCTCCTTTATCTAGTTGTTCCTTCATTCTTTATCCAGTTGTTCCTTTCATTCCTTTTATCCAGTTTGTTCCTTCATTCCTTTATCCAGTAGTTCCTTCATTCCTTTATCCAGTTGTTCCTTCATTCCTTTATCCAGTAGTTCCTTCATTCCTTTATCCAGTTGTTCCTTCATTCCTTTATCCAGTTGTTCCTTCATTCCTTTATCAATAGTTCCTTCATTCCTTTATCTAGTTGTTCTTCATCCTTTATCCAGTGTTCCTCATTCCTTTATCCAGTTGTTCCTTCATTCCTTTATCCAGTTTGTTCCTTCATTCCTTTATCCAGTTGTTCCTTCATTCCTTTATCCAATTAGTTCCTTCATTCCTTTGTCAGTTGTTCCTTCATTCCTTTATCCAGTTTTTCCTTTCATTCCTTTATCCAGTAGTTCCTTCATCCTTTATCCAGTTTGTCTTCATTCCTTTATCCAGTTGTTCCTTCATTCCTTTATTCATAGTTCCTTCATCCTTTATCAGTGTTCCTTCATTCCTTTATCCAGTTGTTCCTTCATTCCTTTATCCAGTTGTTCCTTCATTCCTTTATCCAGTTGTTCCTTCATTCTTTATCCAGTGTTCCTTCATTCCTTTATCCAGTTGTTCCTTTCATTCCTTTATCCATAGTTCCTCATCCTTGTCTAGTTGTTCCTTCATTCCTTTATCCAGTTGTTCCTTCATTCCTTTATCCAGTGTTTCCTTCATTTCCTTTATCCAGTGTTCCTTCATTCCTTTATCCAGTAGTTCCTTCATTCCTTTATCCCAGTAGTTCCTTCATTCCTTTATCCAATTGTTCCTTCATTTCCTTTATCCAGTAGTTTCCTTCATTCCTTTATCCAGTTGTCCTTCATTCCTTTATCAGTTGTTCATTCATTCCTTTATCCAGTAGTTCCTTCATTCTTTTATACAGTTGTTCCTTCATTCCTTTATCCATATGTTTTCATTCATTCCTTTATCCAGTAGTTCCTTCATTCCTTATCCAGTAGTTCCTTCATTCCTTTATCCAGTTGTTCCTTTCATTCCTTTATCAGTAGTTCCTTCATTCCTTTATCCAGTAGTTCCTTCATTCCTTTATCCAGTTTTCCTTCATTCCTTTATCTAGTTGTTCCTTCATTCCTTTATCCAGTTTGTTCCTTCATTCCTTTATCCAGTTGTTCCTTCATTCCTTTATCCAGTCGTTCCTTCATTCCTTTATCCAATAGTTCCTTCATCTAGTTGTTTCCTTCATTCCTTTATCCAGTAGTTCCTTCATTCCTTTATCCAGTTGTTCTTCATTCCTTATCCAGTAGTTCCTTCATTCCTTTATCCAGTTGTTCCTTCATTCCTTTATCCAGTAGTTCCTTCATTCCTTTATCCAGTCGTTCCCTCATTCCTTTATCCAATAGTTCCTTCATCTAGTTGTTCCTTCATTCCTTTATCCAGTAGTTCCTTCATTCCTTTATCCAGTTGTTCCTTCATTCCTTTATCCAGTTGTTCCTTCATTCCTTTATCCAGTAGTTCCTCATTCCTTTTATCCAGTTGTCTTCATTCCTTTATCCAGTAGTTCCTTCATTCCTTTATCCAGTGTTCCTTTCATTCCCTTTATCCAGTAGTTCCTTCATTCCTTTATCCAGTCGTTCCCTCATCCTTTATCCAATATTTCCTTTCATCTAGTTGTTCCTTCATTCCTTTATCCATAGTTCCTTCATTCCTTTATCCAGTTTGTTCCTTTCATTCCTTATCCAGTTGTTCCTTCATTCCTTTATCCAGTTGTTCCTTCATTCCTTTATCCAGTAGTTCCTTCATTCCTTTATCCAGTCGTTCCCTTCATCCTTTATCCAGTTGTTCCTTCATTCCTTTTTCCAATTGTTCCTTCATTCCTTTAATCCAGTAGTTCCTTCATTTCCTTTATCCCAGTAGTTCCTCCTTCATTCTTTTATCAGTAGTTCCTTCATTCCTTTATCCAAGTTGTTCCCTTCATTCCTTTATCCAGTTGTTCCTTCATTCCTTTATCCAGTTGTTCCTTCATTCCTTTATCCAATTAGTTTCCTTCATTCCAATAGTTCCTTCATTCCTTATTCTAGTTGTTCCTTCATTCCTTTATCTAGTTGTTCCTTCATTTTCCTTTATCCAGTTGTTCCTTCATTCCTTTATCCAGTTGTTCCTTCATTCCTTTATCCAGTTGTTCCTTCATTCCTTTATCCAATGTTCCTTCATTCCTTTATCCTAGGTTGTTCCTTCATTCCTTTATCTAGTTGTCCTTCATTCCTTTATCCAGTTGTTCCTTCATTCCTTTTTATCAGTCGTTCCTTCATTCCTTTATCCAGTTGTTCCTTTCATTCCTTTATCCATGTTCCTTCATTCCTTTTATCTAGTTGTTTTCCTTCATTCCTTTTCTAGTTGTTCCTTCATTCCTTTATCCAGTAGTTCCTTCATTCTTTTATCCAGTAGTTCCATCTCTCCTTCTTTTTAATGAAGGAACAACTGGATAAAGGAATGAAGGAACAACTGGATAAAGGAATGAAGGAACAACTGGATAAAGGAATGAAGGAACTACTGGATAAAGAAATGAAGGAACAACTGCATAAAGGAATGAAGGAACAACTGGATAAAGGAATGAATAAATGCTGTAAATTGACAAATACTGATGTATGTCTCCCTCTCCTCCCCTGGTCCCCCTCTCCCTCAGGCATTTAACGTCATCAACGGGGGCTCTCATGCGGGCAACAAGCTGGCCATGCAGGAGTTCATGGTACTTCCTGTAGGGGCGGAGTCTTTCAGGGACGCTGTGCGTGTGGGGGCGGAGCTGTATCAGACGCTGAGGGAAGTGATCAAGGAGAAGTATGGCCAGGACGCCACCAACGTGGGGGACGAGGGGGGGTTCGCCCCAAACATACTGGAGAACACTGAAGGTGAGAGAGACAGGAGGAAAGACATATCAAAGACACTACTGCATGGTCCAAAAACAACTTCTGTAGACCCTCAGCTTTGTGTTTTCAGATGTGAAGGAAACAGCCTTCCAATTGCCTTACATTGCCTTCAGAAAGTATTCACACCCCTTGACTCTTTCCACATTTTATTGCATTACAGCCTGGCCTACACACAATACCCATAATGTCAACGTTTTTAGAAATATTAACATGTCTTGAGTCAAAAAATATTCAACCCCTTTGTTATGGCAAGCCTAAATTAGTTTGGGAGTAACAATTTGCTTAACAAGTCATATAATAAGTTGCATGGACTCACTCTGTCTGCAATAATATTGTTGTACATGATTTTTGAACGACTTCCTCATCTCTGTACCCCACACATACAATTATCTGTAAGGTCCCTCAGTCGAGCAGTGAATTTCAAACACAAATTCAACCACAAAGACCAGGGAGGGTTTCCAATGCCTTGCAAACAAGGACACCTATTGGTAGATGGGTAAACATATAAAAAGCAGACATTGAATATCCCTTTGAGCATTGTGAAGTTATTAATTACACTTTGGATGGTATATCAATACACCCAGTCACTACAAAGATACAGGCATCCTTCCTAACTCAGTTGCCGGAGAGGAAGGAAACTTTAAAACAGTTACAGAGTTTAATGGCTGTGATAGGAGAAAACTGAGGATGGATCAACAACATTGTAGTTACTCCACAATACTAACCTAAATGACAGACTGAAAAGAAGGAAGCCTTTACAGAATACAAACATTCCAAAACATGAATCCTGTTTGCAATAAGGCACTAAAGTAAAACTGCATTATGTTTGGGGCAAATCCAACGCAACACATCACTGAGTATCACTCTTCATATTTTCAAGCATGGTGGTGGCTGCATCATGTAATGGGCATGATTGTCGTTGGCAAGGAATAGAGAGGTTTTTTATATAAAAATAAACTAAATAGAGCTAAGCACATGCAAAATCCTAGAGGAAACCTGGTTCAGTCTGCTTTTCCACCGGACAGTGGGAGATAAATGTACCTTCCAGCAGGACAATAACCTAAAACACAACGTACAATCCAGGTGTGCAAAGCTCTTAGAGACTTACCCAGAAAGACTCACAGCTGTAATCGCTGCCAAAGGTGATTCTAACATGTATTGACTCAATAAATTTGCCAAATGTCTAAAACATGTTTTCACTTTGTCATTTTGGGGTATTGTGTGTTGATGGGTGTGAACAAAAATCTATTTTATCCATTTTGATTTCAGGCTGTAATATAACAAAATGTGGAATAAGTCAAGGGGTATGAATAATTTCTTAATGCGCAAGATTCCTAATATTACCGTAAATACAGAAGGGGTGGGAGCCCGTGGTTGTTTTTGAACTGGGCTCATAAATAAACACAGCACATTGTCTTTCAGAGACAGAGCAAGACAAGCACAATACCCAATATACCCAAGCACAATATCACTCACTGTTTTATAACAACCCCCTCTCCCTGCTCACCTTTCTTGTCACACTCCCTTTCCCTGTCCTATCCCTGTGTCCTGTCCCTGTGTCCCCCTGTCGCTGTGTCGTGTCCCTGTGTCATGTCCCTGTGTCCTGTCACCTGCCCGTGTCATGTCCTGTCCCTTTGTCCTGTCCCTCTGTCCCTTTGTCCCTCTGTCCTGTCCCTCTGTCCTGTGCAGCACTGGAGCTGATCAAGACAGCCATTGAGAAGGCAGGTTTCACAGACAAGGTGGTGATCGGGATGGACGTGGCAGCCTCTGAGTTCTACAAAGAGGGCAAGTACGACCTGGACTTCAAGTCTCCGCCCAACGCAGACCGCCACATCAGCGCCCAAGAGCTCTGCGACATGTACCAGGGCTTTGTCAATGACTACCCAGGTTTGTTTGTGTGTGTGTGTGTGTGTGTGTGTGTGTGTGTGTGTGTGTGTGTGTGTAGGGACATATAGAGATGGAGAGATACATAGAGAGGAGCGAGAGATAGCGACAGATACAGAGATGAGAGGATTACACGAGAGCAAGAACAGAGAGAGAGAGAGACAGCGACAGATATAGAGGATGGAAGATACACAGAGAGAGAGAGACAGGACAGATACAGAGATGGAGAGATACACAGAGAGACAGACAGAGAGGATATAGAGATGGAGAGATACATAGAGAGAGAGAGAGAGACAGCGACAGATACAGAGATGGAGAGATACACAGAGAGACAGCAGAGAGAGAGGACAGCGACAGATATAGAGATGGAGAGATACACAGAGAGAGAGAGAACAGGACAGATACAGAGGATGGAGAGATACACAAGAGAGACAGACAGAGAGAGATATAGAATGGAGAGATACATAAGAGAGAGAGAGAGACAGCGACAGATACAGAGATGGAGAGATACACAGAGAGACAGACAGGAGAGGAGAGCCAGCGCACAGATATAGAGATGGAGAGATACACAGAGAGAGAGAGACAGCGACAGATATAGAGATGGAGAGATACATAGAGAGAGAGCGAGAGATAGCGACAGATATAGAGATGGAGAGATACACAGAGAGAGAGCGAGAGATAGCGACAGATATAGAGATGGAGAGATACATAGAGAGAGAGCGAGAGATAGCGACAGATACAGAGATGGAGAGATACATAGAGAGAGAGTGAGAGATAGCGACAGATATAGAGATGGAGAGATACATAGAGAGAGAGCGAGAGATAGCGACAGATACAGAGATGGGAGAGATACATAG
>NW_019943580.1:42771-56344 GCF_002910315.2 Salvelinus sp. IW2-2015
GAGTAAAGGAGAGAGGTAGACCGAGAGAGAGGTGGAAGGAGAAGAAACGGGGTAGGCCTCGGCCTAGGTTTTAGGGGAAAGGTTTATACACAAAGAAGAACCCTGTTCTAGGCATGAATAGAATGGATACGGAAACTTTGAGAATGCACTATTATCTAGGCTATAATGGCATGATGCAGTTCGATGCTGTTTGACTACACGTTGGGCTGCATGCTGTAGCCATGTGCCCATCAATACAATGATGGGGAGAAGTTACAGAACAAAGGGAGAGAAGGTAAGATTCTGTAACTTGAGAGTTATTGTGTGTATAAAGGATCCATGCAAAGTAGCCTTTAGTGGGCCAATGCACAGTTAAAGTGAAAAGTAGCCTATAGTAGGCGAATGCACAATGATCCTACATTGGAGTGGGGGAAGATAAAACTGAAAAAGGGACTTCTCTCCTTCCCTCCCCTCCCTCTTCTGAGTGTTGGCCCTCTCTGCGCCTCTTCGTTCTCCCTGCCTCCCTTTCTTCTCGCTCCCCCATTCCTTAAGAATATGCAAATCACGCCCTCCTCGCCCTCTCTTTCTCTCTCCCTCGAAGTGCATCCCTTGCTCGCCCTCAGTAGATTTTGTGACTGTACCTACCGCAAAAAGTGCAAGTCGTCTTGACGGAGGAAGGGGGAGAAAGAGAAGGGGGTGGGGAAGAGGCAAACGTACGCATCAATTCGTACAGTCTTCAGCGGCACCCCGTTTTTTTCCTGCAACGATTTGGGAAGGAGAGAGAAAATTCTGCATTATTTGCGGAACCGTTGCAATATGATCTAGCAGCCTCTGTTTATAGGTGCGCGTGCTGCTCCTATGTGTGTATGTCAACGTACAGTATAAACCGAGAGAGACGGTTAAAGAAAGGGAGAGTGAAAGGGAACACGCATCGCTGGATATCAGGTAAGGAGAAGGGAAAATGGATGCTTATATATTTTTGCTATTCTTGTTGGCCACGTTTGTGTCTTCTCCCCTTTCTTTGTGCGTTAATAATCATGCGTTATGTGTAATTCATTACCGGGTAAAATGTGTGTTAGGTTACAACGCACAACAGACGTACTCACATTCCAACGAGAAAAGGCGTCTCGGTGAGTTGGTAAAGAATGCCATTCGCCATTCTATTCCGAATTATTTTTTCAAGACATGGAGAAAAAAAATAGTACCCTATGGGAGAAACACAACAGGCATAGATAGACACAGGACCCATTCTAATCTGCATTATCAGTGTTAGCCAATATGTGCTATTGCACATAGCGTCTACATCGTCGGTGTAGTCTATTCCGATGTAGCTCGCTTGTTGTACAGAATAGCAGAGCCGGTCGCATCTGCCTGTGTATCAATAACAGTAGCGGGAGAAGAAAGAAAGAACCGTTGCGGTGCCTGCTTCTCGGTGCCTGCTTCTCGGTGTYTGTCAGTGATGTGAGTTGTGTAACTGCATACTTACACGGGCTAAAGACATGCTGCGATTCATCACATATTTAATTTGAATGATTTCATGTGTTTGAGAGCGAGAAACAGTTAATGTGCACATATGTGTGTGTCTGTGTTTGACCATTGCTGTACATTGTGTGATTATTATAAGCTATGGTAAATGCTGTTTGCTTTTAGTGTTGATGGACCACAGCCAGGGACCAGCAAATGAATCCATGAATAGTAGCAGCCAGCCACCTGTGACTAAGATATACACTGACTGTATACAGTATCTGTGTCATTGGGATCCTTAGCCTCCCTCCTCTGCTTTACATTGGGCCCATAGGCCTACACTCTCCAAATATTGATTCCGTAGTACAAGTGATGGCTCAATGTTTATCATTGAGTGTGTGGAATTGTGAATTCTTTAACTATTGCAATATAGTAGACAACATGTCTATGGGAAAAGTCACTATAGCGCTATGCACATTGCACATGTAAAGGAGGGGGTTCTGTGAACCAAGATAGCTTGATGACTGATGAGTAGCCTAGTCTGAGACGTGGACTTGTGTTAGCTCTCCGGGCTAATGCCTAGGCTTTAGCTCAGCAGGATAAGAGTCTTGTGGCACTTAGTCCAGGTTCAAAGCGAGTCGGTCCCACACACTCACCTGATGTTGAATTCATGCTAACTGACTATACACTGTGTGTGTCTCTGTGTGAATCTGTAACTAACAGCTGTAACTGTTTGTATACAGTGTGTGAGTGTATGAATAAGTCAACATATGCAGTATGCACTAATAATTAATATATGTAGTAATGGTGCCACCATCGGATTTACTGTACCTGTGATAATTCAAACACACACACACACACACTGAATCTGTGTGTTTACTGCTCGATGGGTTGAAGACAAGGGCCTTCATTGTCAGTGCTAACTACCTGGCTAAATATATCCCTTCATTTCACCCAGTGTGTCACTATTCTATTTATATCCTCATTCAGTATACATGAGCTTGACTGGGTGAATGGGTGAATGTGTTGGACMTGTAMAACCTGTGTCMTATTTCATAGTCTACTACCCTAATGAATGAAGGGGTGAATGAGTTGGACATGTAAAACCTGTGTCATATTTCATAGTCTACTACCCTAATGAATGAAGGGGTGAATGAGTTGGACCTGTACAACCTGTTGTCATATTTCATAAGTCCTACTACCTAAATGAATGACGGGGTGAATGAGTTGGACCTGTACAACCTGTGTCATATTTCATAGTCTACTACCCTAATGAATGAAGGGGTGAATGAGTTGGACATGTAAAACCTGTATCATATTTCATAGTCTACTACCCTAATGAATGAAGGGGTGAATGAGTTGGACCTGTACAACCTGTGTCATATTTCATAGTCTACTACCCTAATGAATGAAGGGGTGAATGAGTTGGACCTGTACAACCTGTGTCATATTTCATAGTCTACTACCCTAATGAATGAAGGGGTGAATGAGTTGGACCTGTACAACCTGTTATATTTTCATAGTCTACTACCCTAATGAATGAAGGGGTGAATGAGTTGGACCTGTACACCTGTTCATATTTCATAGTCTACTACCTAATGAATGAAGGGGTGAATGAGTTGGACCTGTACAACCTGTTCATATTTCATAGTCTACTACCCTAATGAATGAAGGGGTGAATGAGTTGGACTGTACAACCTGTGTCATATTTCATAGTCTACTACCCTAATGAATGAAGGGGTGAATGAGTTGGACCTGTACAACCCTGTATCATATTTCATAGTCTACTACCCTATTGAATGAAGGGTGATGATGAGTTGGACCTGTACACCTGTATCATATTTCATTAGTCTACTACTAATGAATGAAGGGTGGAATGAGTTGGACCTGTACAACCTGTTATATTTCATAGTCTACTACCTAATGAATGAAGGGGTGAATGAGTTGGACCTGTACACCTGTTCATATTTCATAGTCTACTACCTATTGAATGAAGGGGTGAATGAGTTGGACCTGTACAACCTGTTCATATTTTTACATCTATGTGAACGGGGTGAATGAGGGACTGTTTTGTTTATCGTCTACCCTAATGAATGAAGGGGTGAATGAGTTGGACCTGTACAACCTGTATCATATTTCATAGTCTACTACCCTAATGAATGAAGGGGTGAATGAGTTGGACCTGTACAACCTGTATCATATTTCATAGTCTACTACCCTAATGAATGAAGGGGTGAATGAGTTGGACCTGTACAACCTGTGTCATATTTCATAGTCTACTACCCTAATGAATGAAGGGTGAATGAGTTGGACCTGTACAACCTGTTCATATTTCATAGTCTACTACCCTAATGAATGACGGGGTGAATGAGTTGGACCTGTACACCTGTTTCATATTTCATAGTCTACTACCCTAATGAATGAAGGGGTGAATGAGTTGGACAATATATGTTGCATGTCATGGGTCAAATTACCTGTATCTATTAGTGATGGGGGGAAATCAGTTACATATTGGGATATTATTTTTGACGATATATTGTATCGCATTGTTTTGACAATATTGCAATATTATTTTCCCATTGACTGATCAAACTACTGCTTTCTCAATGGTCTGTTGTCTGAGCTATATTTTTGGAACATCGTCGAGATCACATAAAACAACAGTGTCGATGCGCAAAACATAGAATCGTGAGAATTGCAATAACATATCGTATCACCACATAGTATCATGATAATATCGTATTGTGAGGTCCCCTAGTAATTCCCAGCCCTAGAATCTATGAATGAATGAATTATCAGACTGTTAACCCCATGCAGGTTTGGGTCTGGGGTAGAGGTCGACCGATTATGATTCTTCAACGCCGATCCCGATTATTGGAGGACCAAAAAAAGCCGATCCAAATAATCGGCCGATTTTTTAAATATATTTGTAATAATGACAATTACAACAATACTGAATGAACACTTATTTTAACTTAATATATTACATCAATAAAATCTTTTAGCCTCAAATAAATAATGAAACATGTTCAATTTGGTTTAAATAATGCAAAAACAAAGTGTTGGAGAAGAAAGTAAAAGTGCAATATGTGCCTGTAAGAAAGCTAACGTTTAAGTTCCTTGCTCAGAACATGAGAACATATGAAAGCTGGTGGTTCCTTTTAACATGAGTCTTCAATATTCCCAGGTAAGAAGTTTTAGGTTGTATTTATTATAGGAATTATAGGACTATTTCTCTCTATACCATATTGTATTTCATATACCTTTGACTATTGGAATGTTCTTATAAGGCACTTTAGTATTGCCAGTGGAACAGTAATAGCTTCCGTCCCTCTCCTCACCCCTAACCTGGGCTCGAACGCAGGAACACATCGACACAGCCCACCTCGAAGCAGCGTTACCCATGCAGAGCAAGGGAACAACTACTCCAAGTCTCAGAGCGAGTGACGTTTGAAACGCTATTAGCGCGCACACCGCTAACTAGCTAGCCATTTCACATCAGTTACACCAGCCTCATCTCGGGAAGTTGATGTGCTTGAAGTCATAAACAGCGCAATGCTTGAAGCCACAGCAAAGAGCTGTCTGGCAAAACGCACGAAAGTGCTGTTTGAATGAATGCTTACGAGCCTGCTGGTGGCCTAACCATCGCTCAGTCAGACGCTCTATCAATCATAGACTTAATTATAACATATAATAACACACAGAAATAGAGCCGTAGGTCATTAATACGGTCGTATCCGGAAACTATCATCTCGAAAACAAGACATTTATTCTTTCAGTGAAATACGGAACCATTCCGTATTTTATCTAACGGGTGGCATCCATAAGTCTAAATATTCCTGTTACATTGCACAACCTTCAATGTTATGTCATAATTACGTAAAATTCTGGCAAATTAGGTGGCCCAAACTGTTTGCAATATACCCTGACTCTGCGTGCAATGAACGCAAGAGAAGTGACACAATTTCACCTGGTTAATATTGCCTGCTCCTGGATTTCTTTTAGCTAAATATGCAGGTTTAAAAATATATACTTCTGTGTATTGATTTTAAGAAAGGCATTGATGTTTATGGTTAGGTACACATTGGAGCAAGGAGAGTCCTTTTTCGCGAATACGCACTGCATCGATTATATGCAACGCAGGACATGCTAGATAAACTAGTAATATCATCAACCATGTGTAGTTAACTAGTGATTATGATTGATTGATTGATTGATTTTTATAAGATAAGTTTAATGCTAGCTAGCAACTTACCGTGGCTTACTGCATTCGCGTAACAGGCAGGCTCCTGGTGAAGTGCAATGAGAGGCAGGTGGTTAGAGCGTTGGACTAGTTAACTGTAAGGTTGCAAGATTGAATCCCCGAGCTGACAAGGTAAAAATCTGTCGTTCTGCCCCTGAACAAGGCAGTTAACCCACCGTTCCTAGGCCGTCATTGAAAATGTGTTCTTCACTGACTTGCCTAGTTAAATAAAGATTAAATAAAGGTGTCCAAAAATACCGATTTCCGATTGTTATGAAAACTTGAAATCGGCCCTAATTAATCGGCCATTCCGATGAATGGGTCGACCTCTAGTCTGGGGCTGGGCTCCTGTAGGGTAGGTAAGGAGCTAATGTGGTTCTGGTATAGCCCCGCTGGTTACCTGAGGTTCAGTATCGAATAGAGATGGCTATAACAGCTTAAACCCTTTCTGACCCAGGCTTAAACAACAACTGAGGTGATTCTGAACTCAAACACACATCCAATTGCTTTGGGAAGGTGCTGTACATTATCCAAGTACCAATGTTCATCAACATAAGGGAATAATCTGTGCACACAATATTTTCTTCCAAATGTGTTTATTGTCATACACAACAGTATCTATACATCTGTGTACAGATTCCATGTCCTTAAAGGAAAACCACACAAAACTATATTTTGGTATTATTTTCATTAGTCCATTGTTGATATAGGCAGTATGAATCAAAATGCATCATACCGGCTGTATTTCTGTTTTTTAAAGTTATATATCTTGAAAACTTGATTTCTGACATGCAAAACATTTTGGGACTATATCAACAATGGACTAATGAAACAAATATCAAAATATTGTTTTGGGTGGAGTTTTCCTTTTACTGTGATTCTTCAGAATGAACTGAACTGCGGTGTATTACTCATCAAAGCATCCATTCAGTATTGAAGTGTGATATGAGTCAGATATCGTTTTTCCTGTAGCATGGCTGTGTTGAGGATCCTTGACTTGTACATGCACTCAAAGCCATGCCTAGTTAATCAGTCCACCATTGCAATGAATTGCCTATAACTAGTTGTAATGTTGATGTTACTGTTCGATATTGATTATTCAATATTTATCCTTCGATATGTGTACAGCATTTGTTATTATGATTGATGGTGCACTGTAACGTGTCCTGTAAAATAATGTGTTGTTTTATGGTTGTTGTATCATTGTATTTTACTTGTATGGGTTTTCTGATGCTACCTAATTCAATGGGACTGGCCTGGTTAGGTAGAGAATTCATCATTGTGGTGTTTTTTCCAGGTTGTAGAAGCTCAGATGGTGGTGAGGTGATTTTCAGYCCTACAGAGAAAGACAAGGACACCACTTCATTCACTGCTATGGCCTGTGGGGAGGGATGGACATCATAAAGGAGTAACGATGAAAACTCGAACTCACAAAGAATCGGTATGAACTGTTTCAATGGCTTCCTTCATCTCAACCTTGTTCCCCTGTGTAGCTGAGTGTGCATGTGTGGGCGTCAATGCAGATTTCTTTATTGTTAATTTGTTGTATTATTGCACAGAGATGGATAGTGATGTTATATTTGACATAATTTATAATGAATAAGACTTTTGAAGTTAAGATATTCTGTGTGTATATTCTGTGTGGACATTGATGTCATAATTATTCCTCTCTGTTCTCTTTTCTCCTCGTTCTTGCCGCCTTCTACCCTCCCAATTCCTCTTCTCCTCTCTCCTTTCCCTCATCATGCTCTTACCTCCCCCACCATTACTGATCCTCTCTCCTTTCCCTCCTCATTCTCTTCCTCCCCCACCCATTACTGATTCCTCTCTCCTTTCTCCCTCATTCCTGCCCCCTCCATATTTCATCATCCTTCGTTCCCCCTTACCCTTCCTGATCCCCTTTCCCCTCCTTTCTGCCCTCTCTATCCCTCACATTTTATTTTCCCCTCCTCCTTGGTTTTGTCCTCTACTGTTCTCTTTACTTATTGTTTTGACCCCTTTACCTCCCTCGACCCCCCTTTACCTCCCTCTACCCCCCTTACCTCTCTCTACCCCCCTTTACCCACCTCTACCCACTCTACCACCTTTACCCACCTCTACCCCCTTTAACCACCCTCTACCTCCCTTTACCCTGCTTTACCCCCTCATACCCCATTCCCCTTCTTGCTCTTCGTTTGTTCCTCCTCTCTCCTTTTCTCCTCCATCTTGCCCCTTCCACCCCTGGCGGGTCAGATGCCAATGCGCAGTGGCGGAGACGGGGGGGAAGCAACGAGGAGGAGAGGGTAGACGCCCGCATCCCAGCCCTTGTGCAGAACGAAACGACAGGCAGACGGTGAGAGCCTATCATGTTTTATTGTCTGTTCTTTCCCGTGTTCTCCATAAGAAACTCTTGTTATGTTGTCCCTCCGTCTCTAGTAATGGCAGTCTCTTTCTCCTTATGGCTGTGTTTGTCATGTAGTCTTTCCATCTATATTTGTCTATAGGAAAGTGTGTGTGTGTGTGTGTGTGTGTGTGTGTGTGTGTGTGTGTGTGTGTGTGTGTGTGTTGTGTGTTGTGTGTGTGTTGTGAGAAGAGCTGTCAGTCATTAGATATTGATCACATATAAGCCTTAATGAAGTCGTGTGTCTGCGTGCCTGTATGAGTCATCACCATGGTTGCCTTATACGTACAATTGTAGTGCCAATGTGGTGTGTTTTTACTGCTTTACCTGCAGTGTCATCTCTGTGAGTTTGTCTTTCTTACTTTAAAAATTATATGCATGCATATTCTGTATCGTAGCAAAGAGCTGCTGGCGAGGAATTGGCTGTCAGGCGCTTCAATCACAGATCGCAAGGCCATGATTCGTCAGAGAGTGAAGGGAGGAACTTGTGCCTCCACCAAAGAGGCAGAAAGCCAGGTTAGTGTAACGTGAGTTGAACTGCACCACTAGGTTGAATTAGGATGTTTTAATGTCAACATTTAATTAAATATACTTTCCTCATATTCACCTTATGTCATCAGGATTCTTCCTCTGCCACCAACCCACCGACTTCAACTCATTCAACTGACAGTACTCCCCCCACTATACCGCCCCCACCCTCGGCTCCCAGACAGTCACGTGACAGTGACAACGAGGATGGCCAATCCCAGGGCAGTAGGAGCTCAGTTGTAGGGAGCTTGGCCAATAGTCTGAGCAGTGGGCGGGACATCGACCAGGACAATCGATCTTCCTCCCCGAGTCTCTCTGCCTCCCCTCCAGCCAGTTTAGACTCTGACTCTGATTGTCCAGACTCACCAAAGCAAGGAGAGGGGGAACGGGAGAAAAGGAAAGAGGGGGAGAGTGGGGAAGACAGGAGGAGAGGAAAGGAGAGCAGCCAGAGAGGGAGAGGGGATGAGTCTTGCGGAGATGGAGAAAGGAAGGATGGAGGAATAGAGACAGGCCTTCTCTGAAGCTGCCATCCTCCTCCATCTCTTCCTCTGCTCCTGTTCCCTCTCTCCGCGGAGCAGGGGATTCAGCCAATGACAGCAATAGTGGCAGGAATCCTATTTCTCACAGGACTCCAAGCTGGTGAGCAAGATGGAGTATGGACCGGCCAGCGCTGACACTGTGCACAGTGGCAATCGAATGAACTCCAAAGCTAAAGCGCAGTGCGTGACCAAGGACACTGTCGCCCGGGAGACTATATCCCACGGCAACCCCAACATTCCACACCCCCCTCCACCACCCCTTCCTCCTCCACCAGCGCTGAAACCCTTAGAACTAGGGGGCAGAACCTGCCCTCAGAATCAAGGTAGAGAGAGAGAAAATGGAGAAAGGTGAGAAACTGATGGACAACAAGACGGCTCCTCCCTCTCTGTTACCCCAAACCAGCCCCTTACCACCCTCCCAGCCCCCGCCCCACCCCCACCACTACAGCCCCACCGGATGGCAGGGAGGCACCGCAACCGGTTGCCAGGGGAGCTGGGGCTACAACCGTTACTCTGGTAACACCAAAGCTTCACCAGCCGCAGCACCAACCCCCAGTGCAGCAGCAGCAACTGCCATCCGTCTACAACCCCCCTTCCTCCCGTCATTCGTCCTCCTCCCACCCCCCTTACCTCCCCCACCCCCACAAGGAGTACCTCCCCAGGTACACTTCCGGGGGAGGGGAAAGGGAGAGGGGGGCGGCCGGCGAGAGGGAGAGGGGGGGAGTGAGGGTGGAGTATGGGGGAAGGGAGATAGGTAGGGATTTCTCGGCTGGTAGTGGTAGTAACAGCAGCACTTCTGGTGGGATGGGGGGTCCTAATGGGGTCCAAGGGAGGGAGTTTGGGGGTCAGAACCGGGAGTACCCAGGCCTGGGACCTCAGGGCTCTGGGAGAGACCCCCCCATGGGTCCTGGGGGAAGAGAATTTGGACCRGGGGGGTTCAGAGAAAGAGAGAGGGATAGAGATAGAGAGAGGGAGGGAGAGAGGGATGTAGGAGGAAGGGAGTTTCCTTTACAGAATCGTAATGAGAATCAGAACAGAGAGTTTGGACCCACCGGTGTTGGGGGAGGAAGGGGGCACCCCAGAGACAAAGAGGGGGGGCGGTGGGGCGAGTTTGGGGGCCAGATGAGAGAGGTGGGGGGCAATGGTAACCCCAATAATAACCCCCTCCCCCTAGGAAACCCCCCAAGCTCGACCAGTGGGTTACCTGCAGCCCCCATGCTAAACCGCGACCCCCCTTCCTCACCCCAAAACAACCCCAGCCACCCTACCCTACCCTCCCACCCACATCCTCAAAGCACCTCCAAACGAGACTACCCCCCATCGATGGACCAGGCACAGACAAGGCACAGTCCCCCCTCTGGACCAGAACACTTCCACAGAGAGTACMCTCCTGGGGCCAAGGACTATCCCCCAGGTGGCCCACCCTCCACCGGCCCAGCCCGTGAGTACCCCAGCCCTCCCGGTATGACTCCAAACCTGGGCCGAGACTACCCAGGTGGACCTCAGATCCCCCACCTGCCCCACCCCCACTTTCCAGCCCAGCAGCCCAGAGACAGGGACCGAGAGAGGGACACCAACCAGCGAGAGTCGTCTCTCTACCAAAACCGTGGCGGTCCCCCCCAACCCCCGTCCCTTTCTCCCTCCTCTTCCTCCTCCACTCCTCATGGACACCCTCCGAATGCTCCTTACCCTCCTCCACCACCTCCTCCCCCTCTCCCCACTCCCCAAACCTCCCTCGCTCAGCCCCAACCTCCCTCTGGCCTGGGACCCAATCACGTTCGTCCGGCAAACTACCCTTCCTCCAATCAGACTCCTGCAACACCCCTCTCTCCTTTACTAAACCCCTTGACCAATCAGATGGGAGGGTTTCCTTCCTACCCGCCAGGCTCCTCCTCCGGGGCYAACATGTCACTTCCTGGTTCTGGTGTGTCACCTGGCTGTCGGCCCTCACCCTTCCACAGCACTTTGAACAGCCACGCCCCCTTCAGCGGCCCCTACCACTCCAATGGGAAYAGTGGGAACAACCTGGTCCCGACTAACAGCAATAGTAACAGTAGCAGTGGCAGCAGCCATACCAACTCTCTCTCTCAGTCCCTCTCACCTCAAAACRCCTCAAAAGGACCCCCACCTCTTAGTAACCCCGGCAACAACAMTGGCACTTCGGCCCCTGGCTGTAGCTCCTCACTTCCTAGAGATGGGCATTCTGATTCGTCCACAGGTCYACCTCCCCCACCTGTCATCAAGGAGGAACCAATAGAGGAGAGGGAGGAGAGTGAAAGCCCACCTCCTGTTTTGAGAAGCCCCTCCCCTGAGCCCAAGCCGGTGGACATTCCGATCCACGCCAGCCAATCAGCACGGTGAGATGGGATAGGTGTCATAGCAACAGAAGGGCTCCATCATATGTCACTCTAACAACAGTTTTTGTCACTGGAACTTATCATAATATGTCCGCTATTATTTCTAGATAAAGGGGCTGAGAAATGTATTCCTATCACAGAATATGTTTTGTAGATAGGCCTACAGTATATCAAAGACAACAGCACCTATCACAGAAGATGTTTTGTAGATAGGCCTAGAGTATATCAAAGACAACAGCACCTATCACAGAAGACATTGCCAGATAATAAAGATAGTATCATCATATGGGAACAAAATCTGATGCATAAATTGGTTATATTTTGCTGATGTGGTTCTAGGTTCCACAGGGTTCTAGATCGGGGCAGTGGAAACTCCTGCGCCCGCAGCGACGTTCTCTTCGTCCCCCTGGATGGCTCCAAACTGTGGAAGAAGAGGAACGAGGTGATCGAGAGAGCCCGGAGAGAGGTGGAGCAGAGGGCCAGAGACCTGAGGGAGAAAGAGCGGGAACGAGAGAGGGAGAGAGAGAGGGAGCGGGACCTGGAGAGGCATCTACAAGTGAGTATAATGAGGCAGGGAGGGGGAGGCGATGAGCGAGGGAGACGGACACAATGCTCAATTTCCTTCTCCTTTTTGTCTCTTTAAATGCTACCTCTCTCCCGTTCCCTCTCTCCCTGCAGCAACAGAAGGACAATAACAATGCAAATATACAACGCCAGGGAGCCTCTCTCTTCTTCCCCTCCTCCTCCTCCATCCTCCTAGACCCTAACTCCTCTTCTTCTAACCCTGGGTCTCACCCTCAACCACACCCCCAGCAGCACCACTCCCACCCTCACCCCCACGCTCACCTCCACCACTCCCACCTCCACCCCTCCCTCTCTCAACACATCCCACACTCCCTCCTCATGCAATCAATGGGGGGTTCAACGGTGGTTGGCCCACAGGGGGCTCTGGGGATAGGGTTAGGAGGGCCGTACCTGGGCCCTGACACCCCGGCACTGCGGACCCTGAGCGAGTACGCCCGGCCCCACGCCATGTCCCCCCTCGGGGCTAGTCGCCAACACCAACACCCGCATGTTCACCATCATGGCCACCCTCATGGACACCCCCATGTCCACCCCTCCTTCTTCCTCCCCCAGTTCCAGAACCATGCTCTGGCCCACCCACATCACATGCCTGCTGATGCAGCCACAGCGGCAGCCATCTTGGGTTTCCTCTATGGGGGCAGTATGGAGGGAGGGCCAGGGGGGCATGGAGGAGGACATGGGGGGATGGGTGGTGCAGGGTTRGGGGGGATGGGGTTTCCCCATGCAGTGGCAGCCCACCGTGAGCGCATGAAGCCGGGGTTTGAGTTTAAGAGTGAGGACAGGGTGTACCAGCCGGGCTCCTTGGGAGATCCTACGGCTCTCGCCCTCGCCCACTCCCACTCGCATGCCCACGCACACGCTCATGCACATGCTCACTCCCTACTGCTGGGGGGAGGGCATGATGTGTGCATCACAAAACACATGAGACACACCACACACGCACACAAGCACACACACACACACACACAGCACACAACATCCACAAACACACAACACACACACACACAGCACACAACACAAACACACACACACACACACACACACTCTCTCCCCCACCTCCACAGACACAGTCTCCCCACACCACCCAGCTCCCCTGGTCCTATTAGTAGCTACCTGTAGTACTCGTCCTGGTGAGGGAGTGGTGGTGGTGGTGGTGGATCCACTGCTGTCCAGGGCCAGTCTCTGATCTGCAGCTCTGCGCTCTGGGCCTGCTGCATGCCTGGAGCTGGTGGGCCGCTGACATGGAACCTGTCAGAGAGGAGGCTGGGGCAGCTCACGGAACGGAGCACTGGAGGGGGAAGGAAAGGGAAGAGGAAAGGGAGAAGAGGAGAGAGGAGGAGTGGAGAGAGGGAGAGACAGGTGAGAGGAGGAGGGAGAAGAGGAGAGACAGATGAGAGGAGGAGTGGAGAAGGGAGAGACGATGAGAGGAGGAGTGGGAGAAGGAGAGACAGATGAGAGGAGGAGTGGAGGAAGGGAGAGACGAGGGATGAGAGGAGAG
>NW_019943580.1:60935-119828 GCF_002910315.2 Salvelinus sp. IW2-2015
TGCTCTGGGAGGAAGCGTGAGGAGGGAGGGTGAGGAGAGAAGGGAGAGACAGGTGAGAGGAGGAGTTGGAGAGTGGAGACAGGTTGATCAGAGGAGTGGAGAAGAGACAGTGATGAGGGGAGAGTGGAGAAGAGGAGAGACAGGTGAGAGGAGAAGGTGTGGGAAGAGGCGAGAGAGGTGAGTGGAGAAGAGGAGAGACAGGTGAGAGAGAGGAGTGAGAGGAAGGTGAGAGGAGGAGTGGAGAGAAGGTGAGGAGGCAGGGTGGAGAAGGGAGAGACGGTGAGGTAGAAGTGACAGAAGATAGTTAGGTATCATATTCATGATACAACACAGACAGCAGGCAGACAGAAAAATAAAACAACAGGACTGAAAAACAAGCCTTTCCTCACCGAAGAGCTGTTTGTCGTAGCAACCTCGCTTTCAGTGAGGGGGTGTGCCAGGATGGGGTGCCCAGCGTTGCCCCTGGGTAGGGCAGGCGGGCCAGGGGAGACCCCGACGCCAACGGGTCCATCAGGGGGTGCACCCCGCCCGCCGCTAGGGGCCAATGATGTAACAGGAAACACAAGGAGATATTTAATAAGAGTCACAGAATCAACAACCACGTTAACATCAACATCTGTAACAGACAGGATGAGCTTTCTCAGGCCCAGCTCAAAGAGCACTAAATAGTAGTGTGTAGATCACAGTACAAGATCACAACTGTGGTAGTGTTAGCAGCAGTGGGTACTGTGTCTTGCTGGTGCAGGTGCAGGTGGAGTGGATGTGTGAGTGCTGGTGATGATGAGGCGTGACGTTCAACATCTGAAGACGCCCGGAATCTCTCCTCCTCCTGTTCCTCCTCCTCCATTCCCACTTCCACCACTTCCATGCTTCCCCCTCTTTCTCTTCTCTTTTCTCTCTCTCGCTCCCTCTCTCTCCCCTCTCTCCACCGGCTGCAGCCCGCTCTGTCTCGCTCTCTTTCTCTCTCCCTCTCTCCACTCCTCTCTCTCTCAGAGGTGGTGGGGAGCGAGTAGGGAGGGGGGTAGGTCTCAGGAGGGGCGGTCACCGGGGCAGGTGGGGGGTGAGATGGGGGGGGAGCTGGGAAAGGAGTGCGGTGCGGGGTGATGGAGGGATGAAACAGGGTTGGAGGAGGGTGGAGGAGGAGCGGGCAGAGGTGCAGCTGCGGGGGCCGGGGGTGGAGGGGCTGGTGCAGGGTGGAAGGGTAGCGGAGGGAGGAAGCAGGGAGAAAGGGGGAGGGTTGAGAGGGACTGAGGGGCGGGGAGGGTTAGGGAGGCGACTCACTGGGGCTAACGCTGGTTCTGGAGGGCGGTGGGGGGTGGAGGAGCCTGGGAGGGGGGGTGCCGTAAATGGACACCTCACCTCCACCCCCTCCATCATCCTTGACCCTGTCTCATACAGTCTCTTCTCTCTTCCTCAGCCACTTAAAGAAGGAAAGCGACAAGACCCTGTAAGGGAGGAAAAAGAGGGGGAACAAGCCCACGGATGACAAACCCAAAGGAGGAAGAAAGGAGAGAAATATCTGCAAAGGAAGAAGAAAACAACAAAACGGAAGCACTAAAACAATGAAGGAAGCATCATACCATAGGAACCTGAGGAGAAATGAACTGATTGAGAAACCAGATGAAAAAAGGGAGAGAGGGATGAGAGGAGTGAAAACATTGCTCACAGTCTGTGTTGTCTGTACTATACCATAGCCCCAGACTCTGGGCGCATCACAGCGTATGTTGTTCAACTCCAGTTTTGTATTGTGCCCTGTACAGTATACTAGGTTGGAGCAGCAATATAATGCAGTACAGTCTGGTGTAAATGACCTTATGCCAGGAAGAATGTGTACATGAGGCTCTCTTTTATGTCATTGCATGTAGCTAGGCCCTTATTCTGAACTGGTTGAACTCCTGGTTCTATTTTTAGTAATCGCCCTCTCTTTCCTAACGGACGGGTGGTGTATGAGTATGCATGAGATCAGCGATTAAGAAGTGTCATATTATGTTAACGATTAATAGTATTGTTATTATTATTGTCTGTTTGTTGATAATTCTATATACATATTATTTGTATTGTTATTTTATTACATTTTCATGGTATGGCGGTTTCTTTAGTTTTTTATTGTGAAACGAGATGCAAATGAAGGAAAAAGATAAACTACATCATTTTTTGGGGAAAATATATGGGTCTCTGTGGTTGTGTACAGTATGTTCTCTCCTCTCTCTCTCTCTCTCTCTACACACAGACACGTGCATTTCTGTCTTGGTTTTTATATAAAACACACATAAAGCATACAGTAACAGTCAAAAGTTTGGACACACCTACTCATTCAAGGGTTTTTCTTTATTTGTAATAGTTTCTACATTGTAGAATAATAATGAAGACATCAAAACTATGAAATAACACATGAAATCATGTAGTAACCAAAAAAGTGTTAAACAAATCAAATATATATTTGAGATTCTTCAAAGTAGCCACTCTTTGCCTTGATGACAGCTTTGCACACTCATGGCATTCTCTCAACCAGCTTCATGAGTGAGTCAACTGGAATGCATTTCAATTAACAGGTGTTAATTTGTGGAATTTCTTTCCTTAATGCGTTTGAGCCAATCAGTTGTGTTGTGACAAGTGCTTGGGCCAAGAAACACAAGCAATTGACATTAGACCAAAGGAAATCTGTCCTTTGGTCTCATGAGTCCATATTTGAGATTTTTGGTTCCAACCGATGTGTCTTGTGAGGTGCAGAGTAGGTGAACGGATGATCTCATGTGTGGTTTCCACCGTGAAGCATGGAGGAGGAGGTGTGATGGTGCTTTTCTGGTGACACTGTCGGTGATTTATTTAGAATTCAAGGCACACTTAACCAGCATGGTTACCACAGCATTCTGCAGCAATACATCATCCCATCTGGTTTGCGCTTAGTGGGACTATCATTTGTTTTTCAACAGGACAATGACCCAAAACACACCTCCAGGCTGTGTAAGAGCTATTTGACCAAGAAGGAGAGTGACGGAGTGCTGCATCAGATGACCTGGCCTCCACAATCACCCAACCTCAACCCATTGAGATGGTTAGGGATGAGTTGGACCGCAGAGTGAAGGAAAAGCAGCCAACAATTGCTCAGCATATGTGGTTAACTCCTTCAAGACTGTTGGCAAAGCATTCCAGATGAAGCTGGTTGAGAGAATGCCAAGAGTGTGCAAAGCTGTCATCAAGGCAAAGAGTGGCTGCTTTGTAGAAATTTAAAATATGTTTTGATTTGTTTAACAGTTTTTATGTTACTACGTGATTCCATGTGTTATTTCATAGTTTATGTCTTCACTATTATTCTACAATGTAGAAAATTTAAAAAATAAAGAAAAACCCTTGAATGAGTAGGTGTCCAAACTTTTGACTGGTACTGTATATCGAATTCCTTTCTTCTCCCTCAGCCAACTGTCTCACTACCTTTCTTTCCCTTCTCCTCTCTCCTTCCCTCCTTCTCGCCCTCTCCTTGCCCTCTCTCCTTCCCCTCTCATCTCTCCCTCTCCCCCTCTCATCTTACCTTCCCTCGCCCCCTCCTCCTCCTTCTCGCCCTCTCTCCTTCCACTAGTCATCCGTCCGCTCTCCCTCTCATCTTCCTTCCCTCGCCCCCTCTGCCTCTCCTCTTCTCCCTTCCTCTCCTTCTCCCCCTCCCTCTCTTCTTCTCTCTCCCCTCTCTCCCTCCCTCCTTCCTCTTTCCCTCCCCTCTCCTTCCCTTCCTCCTCGCTCTCTCTGGGTGAGTGTAGCTAATAGGAGACATATGTATGGGATGAGTGTGAGACATGAAAGTTGTGTAGCACCAGCCCTGTACAGCCAACATTCCAGACCACACTGTAAAAGAAAGAAGGAAACTGAATAGGAGTTGGAGTGTCATGATTTACCGATGCTGTTAGAAGCTCAGGGCTGAATGTGTTCTAGGCTAAATGTGACAAATGCCTCTGTGCTGTTTAGAATAAATGCTCTTATAGTTTGTATTAATAATGTTTCAACCACWAAGAGGCAACTTCATCCTCTTCATACAGTACATGTGATGGTGTGACTTACRATTCYCTCTTTATACCAAGTGAAGTTAAAACCATGCAATATKTACATGGTAACTGCATATGCAGCTGGACCGTACTATGTTAGCATGCTACGGTCTGACTWTTCACATAAAACTATTTTACTTTGACCTCTATTTACAGATAGGAACTGACTGGGTGTGTCTTTGCCTTATATTCTGTTTATAGTGCTGTATAGTCARCCATGTTACCATTCAGAAAAGCTACTGTACTCTGTATTAACCATAGGAATAACATGCATTCAACAAGAGTTCATTAGTAGTAAAGAAGCAAACAGGTATATTAGTGTCACAGTGTTTAACTGGCAAGTGCTATTAGCCTTCTCCTGCCCTCATGTTGAGCTGAGAAATTCCATGGTAAGTTGGTTGTGTGGCGTTTAAAGTCACCTTAGATAAGTATGTCGGCAGCATTCCGTATTGTAGCATCTACAGGACGATCCTGACATTCCATTCTGATGACATCAGGGAGATATTCTTAGAGCCATCCTTCACCAGGGCAAGTGAGAAGGACAATGTCAAAGATGTAGAAATAGGTTGCATAGAATAAATAGATGTAATTTTACATGGCCTGTCCATAATTGCAGCTTGTGTAATACACAGAAGTTTCACCAAACAAATTATTACAGTGTAATTACCATTTTATCATGTAATTTCTAAGTAAATGGACATTTATGTACCAGGCTTCCCTTGGCGTTCAATCAGGCAAGACTTTCTGTCAATGGTGCTGTGTGTTCTACCGGTAAGTGAACTATTTCTGTGATCACAGAGCCATGGACTGACTGACAGGCTGCCTTGATTATATACTAATTGGAGTCACAGGCGTTTCAATGTTTCTTGTTTTWGCCAATCTGGTGAAGTATTCTCAGTGTCAGTCAAAGGAGGAGGGCTCAGGCTGCATGACACTGAAATCTAATAACTACTCCCTTAGTCGTAGGAAAACACACATATAAACCCTCACTCATTAACTCACTCATCCATTCACAAGCTGAGAAATATGCTGTCATGTTGCGCCATGTAATTAAGAACACAGACTCACTTGCACACACACAAAAACACACACACAGAGACCTTTGTGTCTGAGAGAACCCTGAAGGCGATCAACACTACCTCCCAGACTAGCGACAGACACACATACCAGAGACAGACAGACCAACGACAGACAGACAAACCAGTGAGCTGTGTTGACAGAGAAACCGCCTCACAGATACCAGTGTTTGCATCAAGTTGACATGTAGCTGTGCCGGCAGTGTGGAGAAACCTCAGCTGGACAGGAGTCAGACAGAACACACACAGACGTCATCTCTGAACAGTCCACTACCTAAAGGACATCGCGCCAACTTGACACAACTGATGGACACAATGGAGTCAACATGGGCCAGCATCCCTGTGAAACGCTTTGACACCTTGTAGAGTCCATGCCTGACGAATTGAGGCTGTACTGAGTGCAAAAGGGGGTGCAACTCAATATTGTACACTCAGTGTATATTCAGTTTTTTAGAACAGTTAAGACATAGTCCTGTGTCTTGGTGAGCATTTAGAATTCAGATAGAAGGCCAGGATCACGCAACACTGCCAGAGAAGATAGACAATAGCAGGTAAAGACACTTTAATAAACATTTTATCAACATTTATTTTGTGCCAGTCGGAATGTCTGCAAAGGTGAAATCTTCTAGAATACATTTTGGGGTTTTGCAGCTGTATAACAAAGGTAGAGAACTGTGTCGTAGATCTACTGTATGTGGCAAGTTAATGTGTTGACTGACCTGTGTCTTCTTTGCACATAAAAGGGTTAAGTTAATGTGTTGACTGACCTGTCTTATTTGCACATAAAAGGGTTATAAGTTAATGTGTTGACTGACCTGTGTATTCTTTGCACATAAAAGGGTTATAAGTTAATGTGTTGACTGACCTGTGATGTGTTGACTGACTGTGTCTTCTTCTGCAAATAAAGGTTATAAGTTTGTGGACTACCTGTGTACTTTCTCACATAAAGAGGGGGTTTATAAGTTAATGTGTTGACTGACTGTGTTCTTCTTTGCACATAAGAAGGTTATGGTTAATGTGTTGACTGACATGTGTATTCTTGCCCATAAAAGGTTTATAAAGTTAATGTGTTGACTGACCTGTGTTTCTTGCACATAAAGGGTTATAAGTTATGTGTTGACTGACTGTTCTTCTTTGCACATAAAAGGCTATAAGTTTAATGGTTGACTGACTGTGTTCTTTGCACATAAAAGGTTATAAGTTAGTGTGTAGACCTGTGTTCTTTGCACATAAAAGGTGTATAAGTTATGTGTTGAGTGCCTGTGTTTCTTTGCACATAAAAGGGTTATAAGTTAATTGTGTTGACGACTGGTCTCTTGACACAGAAAGTGTTTAAGTTAAATGTTTGATGACCTTCTTTTTGCACATAAAATGGTTATAGTTAAGTGTGTACTGACCTGTGTCTTTTTGACATAAAAATGGTTATAAGTGTTACTGGTTGACGACTGTGTATCTTTGCACATAAATGGGTTATAAGTTAATGTGTTGAGCTGACCGGTCTTCTTGCACATAATAACTGGTCTAAGATGGACTGACTTTTTTACTTAAATTGTTGGTGTTTATGGACCTGCGTTATCTTTGCACATAAAAGGTTATAAACGATGTTGCTGTGCTTTGTTGCCAACCTTACTTTGCAGCTGACAATCTTAGCTTTTTACTTGTTTACTTACCGTCTTATTTTTAGTTTTCCTCACAACTTTTTCCCTCATTCATTATCACTCCGGACGCTTTATCTGGACATGTTCTCAGGATCTTAACAGCCGAAGCTAATTATAACATTAACCTGATGCTTAAGTGCAGTTCCGCTGTACTAAATACTAGATAGAGACGATTCTATGGGAGAATAGCTGTGTTACAAGCCCAGCTCAGACGCAATCGTTAGGCAGGTGTAATTTCAGTGTAGGAAAGGATGAACAGGTCTGTGCCACAGTAAGTACAGATAGTAAGTAGTATAAATCCCCGCCAGTCCCGCAGCCGGACAACTTTCTCATGGCTTTGGAGGGAAGAAGCTGTGAATCTACACTGGTGTCTTCATTCAGCCGACAGAAACTTTCACGGTTTTCCCCATTAAGTAGAGGTCGGAGTCTGAGGCGAGTTCTTTTGTCTCTACTGTCGTTCGGGTCAGAGACGCGCAGCTTCCACATTAGCTCGACAATTGAAAAACCCTAGTCATTGGGCGACTCATTAACGAGTATTATTAAAACGAATCACCCAGATCATACACTGTTACCAGGGGGCAGGGCTACCGACGTTAAGGCTAATCTGAAGATGGTGCTGGCTAAAGCTAAAACTGGCGAGTGTAGAGAGTATAAGAGATATGTTATCACGTCGGCACAACGATGTTAGGATGAACACGTCAGAGGTCACCAAGCGCAACATAGCTTCAGCGTGTAAATCAGCTAGAAAGATGTGTCGGCAATCGAGAAATTGTCTCTGGCCCCCTCAGTTAGGGGGAGTGATGGCTCTACAGCAGAGTCTCACAACTCAATCGCTGGTTGAAACTGTTTTCTGCCTCAAAAGATAGAATTGTAGATAATTGGCCCCTTTCTGGACTCCCCACAAACAGGACAAGCCTGACTGCTGAGGAGTGACGGACTCCATCCTAGCTGGAGGGGTGCTCATCTTTATCTACAACATAGACAGGGTCTAACTCTCTAGCTACACGAAATAGGGTGGCAGGCCAGCACAGCTGTTAGCCAGCTGCAGCTTAGTGGAGTCTGCACTAGCATAGTCAGTGTAGTCAGCTCAGCTATCCCATTCGAGAACTGTTTTGTGCCTCGACCTAGGTTGGGCAAAACTAAATGGCGGTGATCGCCTTAGCAATCTCACTAGGATAAGAATCCATTCTGCATTTTGAAAGAGATTGGATCATTCACATCTCAAATTGGCTACTTAATGGTAGATCCTCACTTCAAAAGCAGTATAGGTCAATGAACTAATCACTGATCATAAGCTTGATGTGATTGGCGTGACTGAAAATATGGTTAACTGATGAATTTACTGTGTTCACTAGTGACGCATATCCCCGTGCATTCAAAGGCGGAGTTGTTAAATCATTTACGATAGCAATTTCAATTTCAAAAAAAAATGACGTTTTCGTCTTTTGAGCTTCTAGTCATGAAATCTATGCAGCCACTCCAATCATTTTATAGCTTGTTTACAGGCTCCTGGGCCATATACGCGTTCCTCACTGAGTTCCTGAATTCCTATCGGACTGTAGTCATAAGATAATATTCAAGATTTTTGTGATTTTAACATTCATATGGAAAAGTCCACAGACTCACCAAAAGGCTTTGGAGCATCATCGACTCAGTGGGTTTGTCAACATGTTCTTGGACCTACTCACTGCCACAGTCATACTTGGACCTAGTATTGTCCATGGAATAAATGTTGTAGATCTTAATGTTTTCCACATAATCCTGGACATTGGACACCATTTTATTACGTTTGCAATCGCAAAAATAATTTGCTCAGACCACCAAGGCGCATAAACAGTCGTGCTTAAATTCTCAGACACACAAAGTTCCTTGATGCCCTTTCAGACTCCTTCTGCCTACCCAAGGAGTCAGAGGAAAAAATCAGTTACCACCTAACTGAGGAACTCAATTATACCTTGCGCAAATACCCTAGATCAGTTGCACCCCTAAACACTAAAAACATTTGTCATAAGAAACTAGCTCTCTGCTATACAAAATACCGAGCTCTAAGCAGCTTCCAGAAAATTGGAACGGAAATGGCCCAACCAAACTGGAAGTCTTCCGACTAGCTTGGAAGACAAGTGCAGTATCGAAGAGCTCATCTGCTGCTCGTATGCTACTTTCCAACTTAATTGAGGAAAATAAGAACAATTAAATTATTTTTATCTGTTGCAATAGTTTAAAAGCCAGATTCCAAGTGCAAGGATGGTTTCACTTCAGAGTCAATACATTCATGGAACTTCTTTGAGGAAAGATCATGATATTAGAAAGCAATTACGGACTCCTCTTAATCTGCGTATTCTCCAAAGTTACTGTCTTGAGTCTGCACAACTCTGCGGACTCAGGATCAAGAGAACACTTAAGTGTTTATACTATATCTCTTTGACATAATGAAATAATCATGGCTCTAAACTTCAAGCTGCAGTACTGGATCCTATCCAACTAAACTACTGAAGAGCTGCTCATGTGCTTGCTCTCCTATTGGACATTAATACAAGGCTCTCTATCCACCGATTGGTACAAAATCACTAAATAGTGCAGTAATAAAGCCTCTCTTGAAAAGCCAATCTTGACCCAGAAAATATAAACATATCAGCCTATATCAGAATCTCATCCTCTCAATTATTTTGAAAAAGCTGTGCGCAGGCAACTCACTGCCTTCCTGAAGACACAACTGTATATCGAATCGTTCGTCTGGTTTAGACCCCTCATAGCTGAGACTGCACTTGTGAGGTGGTAACTCTGACGTACTCTGGACCCGATCTTCTCTTTGACGAACATTATCAAGATGTTTCAGAGACAGCTTTTTTCCTCTAAGTAAACATTGCAAAAATCAGAAATTGTCTGTCCAAAAATGATGCAGAAAAATAATCACTGCTTTTGTTACTTCTAGTTGACAACTGCAATGCCTACTTTCCGCTACCCGGATAAAGCACTAAATAAACTTCAGTTGTGCTAAATACGGCTGCTAGAACTGACTAAGAACCAGATATTTGATCATATTACTCCAGTGCTAGCTTCCTACACTGGCTTCTGTTAAGGCAGGGGTATTTTAAGGTTTTACTGTAACCTATAAGCGTTACATGGGCTTGCTCCTACTATCTTTCCGAGTTGGTCTGCGTACATATCTCACAGTAGCATTACCCGGCGCTCTGTGTGCCACCTAGACCTAGCGGTCAACGGACAGTCCTAATGTGTCCTAGAATGTCTAAGCAAAACTGAGCAGGCTTTCTCCAATAGAGCCATTTTTATGGAATGGCTGCTTACCTCATGTGAGGAGTAGCAGACCGTCTCAACCTTTAAGTACTATATGAAGACTATCTTTCAGTAGTCTATGATTGGTAGTGTAGTCTGGCCCAGGAGATTGAGATGTGAACGGAAGGACTGGATTGCACACGACCCGCCCTTGTTCCCCTCTCTCCACTGGGATTCTCTGCCTCTAACCCTATTACAGGGGCTGAGTCACTGGCTTACTTGTGCTCTTCCATGCCGTCCCTAGGAGGGGTGCGTCACTTGAGTGGGTTGAGTCGCTGACGTGGTCTTCCTGTCTGGGTTGGCGCCCCCCCTTGGATTGTGCCGTGGCGGAGATCTTTGTGGGCTATACTCGGCCTTGTCTCAGGATTGTAAGTTGGTGGTTGAAGATATCAACCTAGTGGTGCTAGGTTGTGACCATGCTGGTCATTTATGAACATTTCAACATCTTGGCCATGTTCTGTTATAATCTCCACCCGGCACAGCCAGAAGAGGACTGGCCACCCCTCATAGCCTGGTTCCTCTCTAGGTTTCTTCCTAGGTTTTGGCCTTTCTAGAGAGTTTTTCCTAGCCACCGTGCTTCTACACCTGCATTGCTTGCTGTTTGTGGTTTTAGGCTGGGTTTCTGTACAGCACTTCGAGATATTAGCTGATGTACGAAGGGCTATATAAAATAAACTTGATTTGATAAGTTAATGTGTTGACTGACCTGTGTCTTCTTTGCGCATAAAAGGGTTATAAGTTAATGTGTTGACTGACCTGTGTCTTCTTTGCACATAAAAGGGTTATAAGTTAATGTGTTGACTGACCTGTGTCTTCTTTGCACATAAAAGGGTTATAAGTGAATTGAAATACAAYATCAAATCCATTACCTTCACAAAAAAGGTACAAAAATATAAAAAGCAAACCAAACAAAAAYAACCATTGTTTTCAAACCACTCACTCGGCATATAGGAGGTCACTGAAAGTAAAATTCCATCTCATCACTACAGAATTAGGCCAACAGTTCATTTTTCAGTGCTAGCARCTTGGGCTTCAGCTTTCCATCGTCGAGGTTCAGGAAGACTTTCTGCATGAACTCAAAGGTGCTGCCCAGGGCCTTGGGGTAGTTCAGATGGAGGGAGTAGAGTAGCCCAAAAACAACCATGAGAGCGTCTGGCCAGGAGCAGGAGTTAGTCATGACGATCTTATCCTCAAGGACAATGGATACATGGGCTGGTCTGATGGGTATACCACCCACCACCTCATTGTGCTGGCCCACCACTGAGAGAATGGAAACTCCATCCAGAATACCAGKGTTGCTGAGTTCTCCCACCTTAATGACAGAGGAAAAAACTAAGTTTAAAAAACACAATACGAAAGAATGCGTTGATAATGGTACAGGCTGTAAAACCAGGTGGCTACCTYGCAGATTYTGAAGACATCAGAACTATCCTCTCGTAACAACAAAGGGAGACCAGCCAGGACTGCAGAACGGGCCACGGTGATGTTCTTTTCTCCCTGTGAAGTGAACTAAAGAGAGCACATTTCACAATGTCATTTAGCATTTAAATAATCCAGTAAGTTGAGCTCGTCAACCCCAACATAGGAGTGATCTAATCTGGTTCCAGTCACAGATAATAGTTGAAGCACATGTCCATGTAGCGCATGGGTGGCCAATCTTATGCACAAAAAGCAGGTGTAGCTGCAGGCTTTTGTTCCAACCAAGCAGTAAACAAAGTMTTGGTTGAAGATTAGTTGATCAAGTTGAATCAGGTGTGTCACTGCTTGGTTGAAACAAGAGTCTGCAGCCACACCAAGATTGTCCATCCCTGATCAAGTGAATCCCACTGACCTGCTCGTTGTACACTCTCAGGATGCTTGAGAATTCCCTCCATGGGTGGTGGACTTCCCCCCCTTCTCCCTGAACAGGGTCAGCAGGCGGGGTGTGTGGTGGTCTAAGGCAGCGTAGAACATCTGCCGCAGGCTCTGGTTGGTGATTCTCTGAAACTCAGCATGTACCTTAAGCAAAAGACAAAGCACACAGAAAATCCCAATTTATGGCAGTCAGGCAAGTTGAGTCTGCCCTGAAAATTTTGTTACTGATAACCATGATTTGTGAGTACAACCAGAAGCCCATGTGACATGCATCAAAAAGGTCTGAACTGCAATGGAAATGTAGATTGTTATGAGAACATGAATTGACAAAGACAACTTTTCTTAGTCTGCTTAACCTGGGCTTCAAGGAAGAGTGCTGGCCAGCATGTTCTGAGATGCTCTACCGAGGGACTGGATTTAACTATTTCTTAGCGTCGGAGAGCAAATGTCTTCTGCATGTGTTGATTGATGAGTGGCAGGTCTCTGTTTTCTTTCATCATCTCGTGGACCATCTCCAGCCAGTTTCTCTGTCACTTGGGTACGCTTTGGAATTGAAGATTGTCCAAGCCATCCGATCAAGAATGTTGTGTTTTTGAGTCCGTGTTATTTTCAGCACCGTTTCATGTCTCAGATATGCACAATTGCCCTCTCTCAGAGCAAACTCAACCTCCATCGATAAAGTGGGTATGACAAATACTTCAGGTCACCTGCCTAACCGCTCTGGTGAGCGTCCTGTAACTCGGTGGCTGAGACTCCGACTAAACCGAGGTCTGCATCACGTCGTATTTGCAAAACTTTCACCGTAGCCCTAGGAGAAGGCAAGTCTTCAATGGTCTCTAAGTTGAAGAGCTCATTGTTGAAATCAGGGTCTTCATAAAGAAGACTGAAATCAAACTTCAGATGCAGTTTCTCCTTGAGCGTTGATATCAGCTCATTCAGTGAGTCAGGTTGAGAGGGCAGAATCACTTTCTCTATTCTGTTGTCATTGAGGATGACTTTCAGTTTGATGGCTTCATTTACAGACCCTTCTGTCTCCATTTGGAATGTGAAATCTGAAGGAAAAGAAAGGACACAGCGTCAGCAGGGCCTAAAGCCACAGACTGTACGATTTCCATATCATTTCCACTAATAAACTGCCTTGGATTGTTGAAAGAGTATTACCTAAAATACAACTAACAACAACACACGACTGTGTTATAATAAATTGTTTGCTGAAAGGGATAGCTATATGCCCACTGACCAATGTTATGGCTTGGTGATACAGTGGGCAAAAAAGAATTTAGTCAGCCACAATTGTGCAAGTTCTCCCACAAAAAAGATGAGAGCCTGTAATTTTCATCATAGGGACCTCAACTATACAGACAAAATGAGAAAAAAAAATATCCAGAAAATCACTTTGTAGATATTTTTAATTATTTTTGCAAATTATGGTGGAAAATAAGTATTTGGTCAATAACAAAAGTTTCTCAATACTTTGTTATATACCTTTGTGGAATGACAGAGGTCAAACGTTTCTGTAAGTCTTACAGGTTTCACACACTGTTGCTGGTATTTGCCCATTCCTCCATGCAGATCTCCTCTAAGAAGTGATGTTTTGGGGCAACACGGATTTCAACTCCCTCCAAAGATTTCTATGGGGTTGAGATCTGGAGACTGCTAGGCCACTCCAGGACCTTGAAATGCTTCTTACGAAGCCACTCTTCATTGCCCGGCGGTGTGTTGTGACATTTCATGCTGAAAGACCCAGCCACGTTTCATCTCAATGCCCTTGCTGATGGAAGAGGTTTTCACTCAAAATCTCACGATACATGGCCCCATTCATTCTTCCTTTACACGGATCAGTCGTCCTGGCCCTTGCAGAAAACAGCCCCAAAGCATGATGTTCCACCCCATGCTTCACAGTAGTATGGTTTATTTGGCTGCAACTCAGCATTCTTTGTCCTCCAAACACGACGAGTTGAGTTTTTACCAAAAAAGTTCTATTTTGGTTTCATACTGACCATAGACATTCTCCGAATCTTCTCTGATCATCCAAATGCTCTCTAGCAAACTTCAGACGGCGCTGTGACATGTACTGGCTTAAGCAGGGGACACGTCTGGCACTGCAGGATTTGATCCCTAGCGACGTAGTGTGTTACTGATGGTAGCTCTTGTTACTTTGGTCCCAACTCTCTGCAGTCATCACTAGGTCCCCCTGTGTGTGTCTGGGATTTTGCTCACGTTCTTGTGATCATTTTGACCCCACGGGTGAGATCTTGCGTGAGCCCCAAGATCGAGGGAGATTATCAGTGGTCTTGTATGTCTTCCATTTCCTAATAATTGCTCCCACAGTTGATTTCTTCAAACCAAGGCTGCTTACTATTGCAGATTTCAGTCTTCCCAGGCCTGGTGCAGGGTTACAATTTTGTTTCTGGTTCTTTGACAGCTCTTTGCTCTTGGCCATAGTGGAGTTTGGAGTGTGACTGTTTTGAGGTTGTGGACAGGTGTCTTATACTGATAACAATTCAACAGGTGCCATTAATACAGGGTAACCGAGTGGAGGACAGAGGAGCCTCTTAAAGAAGAAGTTTACAGGTTTGAGAACCAGTAAAACTTGCTTGTTTGTAGGTGACCAAATACTTATTTTCCACCATCATTTGCAAATAAATTCATAAAAAATCATACAATGTGATTTTCTGGATTTTTTTTATCATTTTGTCTGTCATAGTTGAAGTGTACCTATGATGAAAATTACAGGCCTCTCTCATCTTTTTAAGTGGGAGAACTTGCACAATTGGTGGCTGACTAAATACTTTTTTGCCCCACTGTATGTGTTGAGAGCTTGTCAGTGAACCCACCTTCAGAAGTGGATACTTGGTCTGGATATTCTTTGGAATCAGACTCTGGGTCCTCCCGTCTTAGACGGAGGCGCCACACTTGAGTACATGGCTGCTGCTGCTCAGGGGCAACCTGCACCAAAGTGATGACTCTGGAGGGAATGAGAAACAGTTGGACATGTAGATCTGTTAAAGTTGGAAAATGTTTTGGTAAAACTGCCACATCTGTTTGAGATATTACAACAACAAAGATGTCACTTCAAACAACAAACAATATTTTATTCCCTCAGACATCATTGCATGCGTGATAGAACAGCAGTGTAACTACTACTATTTTTGTTCTATTACCTTGCTCAGCCTGGTCTCAGACTGGACGTAACATAGTAAAAGTAAATCCTGGATGTTCAAATAAGTATGATATGTTAAGTTTGGTATGGTTACATAAGACAGAAGGTTACTTCAGGCAAAAACGAAAGGAGGGTGGTTGGTCAGGGTGGATGGATGGGCGTATAATGGAAACGTCTAGTAACCCAAAGGTAGCGTGTTCTAATCTCATCACGGGCAACTTTAGCATTTTAGCAACTTTTCAACTACTTACTACTTTTTTTCTACTTTGCAACTACTTAGCTAACCCCTCCCCTAACCTTAACCCTTTAACCTAACTCTTAACCCTAATCCCTATCCTAGCTACTTTAGCCAAAACAAATTGGAATTCGTAACAACGTTTTGCAAATTCATAACATATTGTACATTTAGCAAATTCATAACATCACACAAATTGGAATTAGTAACATACACAAAATGGATCATGGACATCCACAAATTAATACATACCATATGAAACGTAACAAATACTAAATGGAATGTTTCGGAAATACGTACAGAATAATATGAAACGTTGATACCAGGTTGCGTTGCTGGATGCTCGTCTCCCTCCTCCTTTTCAAAAACAAAACCGGCATAAATGCAGTGGAGCTGCTTCACACTTTGAGGATCTCAGCTATAAGGCCAGTTCCCCGGACTTCACTATAAATGTAGGTTTTGTAACCGGCACTTCAATGAAGATTCGCCATTGACAAACATTTTGGATCTGGGTAGAAAGCTTGCTAACGTTATTAGATAGACACCCGTGTAGCTACCCCTCCCATTTTGTATGTGGTTAGACGCTACAAACAATTGACTGTATGAAGCTACATACCTCCTTTGTACAACATCAACAGCCCACGAAGACGTTCGTTCTCCTCTTTCGTACGGAACATGTCTACCTGGTACTCTGCTATCGTTTTTTTCAACGACCCCAAATATCTCCTCAGCAGCCGCTGTTAATTTCTGGTTGAGAAATTCTCTCAACAACTCTCTTTTAGACAGTTTTTATTGTTTATTTTCTTCCATGCAAAATTAGCATGCACTTCTGCAGAATATAAACACAGAAGCGCATGCCCCTCTGTGTAGGGCATCACTAATTGACTATCGCCCTCTGCTGGAGTGGAATGCGACAGTCTTCTTCTATGATATCATGGCGGTCCGCGAAAACACACGTTTAAAGTGCATGTCGCCACCTACTGTGTTGGAGAATGCGATCAATCATGGTCTGCCTAATTCTGTACTACCAAGCAAATTTAATTAAATAAAACAATAAATCCCAACTAACTTCTACCCCCCCCCAAAAAAAAAACTGCCACGCCACCACAACCCATTAAACTTGATCTATATCATGCTAAAACAATCCACCCTTAAGATTGTTCAGCGTGTCTACAACCATTTCAACAGTAACATATGTTACTCCCAATAACAACTTTTGCCGCATCCACAATAACCTTCAACTTGGCATTTCTGCTTTCCACAACCTGAGTCGTGTTGATAACCTTACCAATGAAAGCTATGAAGTTAACTTTATTTACTATCAAAGTGTCCTTTGACACAGCACATTCATAAGCACAAGATTTATGAACAGGTCTCGAAACCATGCCAGGTCCAGTAGAAGCACCAGCCTGACATTAGGTCCACTTAGTACAGTAAGCTCAACCATGGAAGCTCAACCATGGAAGCTCCATCATTCCACACTGTAGTTCCACCAATCTGTTTTACAGCCTCTGCATACAATACATCATGACTGATTCTATAGCTCTGAGCCTCTCTCTGCACCTGGGATCCACCAAATGCTGCACTATATGCACCCCCCCTCCCCCCACAATTACCTTCACATTGCTATCACATTCACTGTATAACCATGTTCCCGACATATTTTCTGTCCTTTACACTGAGCAGCTACATGTCCCATTCTTCTGCATTTAAAACACAGCAATGGGGATGGGACACATTCTCTGACATTGAAACTGATGAATCCTTTCTGTACTTGTCTAGGTAAAACCTTCTCAAACCTCAGCAGCACTGATAAGCTTTCACTTCTTTGACCCTCTTTCCTACTGATCACCCTTTTGGCCTCAATCACTCTGCTTCCTGTCACATTTCTGTAATATCATCTATGAACATAGATATTGGGACCGCAGTGATGACTCCCCTCAACCTAAGTATTGGCACCCCTGACATTACTTTTAATATTCTTCCCATTAAGATTTCCATCAGGCTACAACAAAATATGAACAATCTACCATTTCCAATGAACTGGGCTAATCTGACTTCAACCATCTCTTTCTGTACTGCATTGGTTAGTTGGATAGGGTGTAAATGAGGCGCTGTGGTCTCATCAAACACAATCCACTGCTTTCAGTGTCAGCTCTATTCTCCCCGTCTTTCCACTACTGACCATTCCTTGACCCGCATCCTCCCACTCCAGACCATCAGAACTGACACCCATTCTGTTCACATTCCAGCACAGCTGTTGCTTCTCCAACCGTTTCTCCATTTCGTCCACACTACTCGCCTCCTTTTCGGCTGTCAGACTTCCAAACTTCTCACGCATCAACAACTCATTCACCCAGTTCTGACTCCACACAATTCTCCAGGTACGAAGTCATTCAAACAAATCTCAAATCTTGTGCATCACAACACAACCTCCAAGCGAGCGCTTCCTCCTCTAGCTGACCRAACTCCTCTTGGGACGTCCCTACCCCATGGAACTACTCTTCGTGCAACAGGGTCTGTGTCCACACCAGTATAACTCACTAAATGATTAGTGTGTAGATGCAGCCATTTGATAGACAGCTCAGAGATATTTCCACTGCCTTTACAGAGGGCTTTTATTTAAAGATGATCCTAACACTTGTATTGATTTCATCAGATAATGGTTGCATGGTTGGTGTTCCCAACATGATCCCACAACGCTGCCAGAGAAGAGAGAAGCTGAAAAAAAGACACTTCAATGAACACATTATCAGCCATTTATTCTGTAGTACTTAATGCATGTCTGGGAATGTACAATATCTGGGTTGGTTGAAAGAAGAAGCTCTCATTTCAGGTGGTATATTTAGTTCCCATTGAACATAGCGTAACTGTATCATACCAATTCTCTATACATGTAAATACACATGAAATGAAATCGATTTTTTTCCCTTGGTGCATTTTGGCATTAGGCTCAGAGGTAAGTATGACATTTGGTGTATGGAAGATCTTGCCACATTAAACACAAGGGAACAAACATTCTGAATACTAGGCTGTTTGCAACATCAGGGCAGATGTATTGTGACATATTACCATATATGAACAAGACATATTACTCTCAAGACCAATGCAAGGTTTATATACAGACAGAGAACAGTGGATCACATCATGTCCTCTGTGTCATCCTATAACTAATGAGCAGGGACTCCTGTTGCTCTGAAACCCACTAACTGCTCTCTGTAAGAACGTGATATTCATCAGAGAGCAGTGTCCTGAGGAGAGCTATCTCCTGATTCTCCTCTCACGTGTCTCAGTCTGCTGTCTGATTCTCTCCCCCCACACAGGGATCAGTCATGTGTTCTCCTCCTTGTAAACCCTCTTCACGTGGCTCGGTATGGTCTGAATCCATTGTGGCATTGGCCACATTCACGACACCTACATGTTTGTGAGCTGTCTGATGCTTCTTTAACATACTTGATGTGGTAAAGCATTTCCTACACACAGGACACATGTATGGCTTCTCCCCTGTGTGAGTCCTCATGTGCACTATCAGAGATGTATTCTGGCTGAAACATTTGCCACAATCTTGGCATTGATGTGGTTTCTCCCCTGTGTGGCTTCTCATATGTAAGTTTAGGTGTCCGCGCTGAGTAAATCCTTTGCCACAATCATGACAGTGAAACGGCTTCTCCCCTGTATGACTCCTCAAATGCCTTTTCAGGAAAGTATCCCAAGCAAAATATTTACCACAAATATGACAACACTTTGCTTCGATGTGAGTTTGTAGGTGATCTATCATACTTTCTGTGGACTGACAGAATTTTCCACACACACCACAAAGATGTTCTTTATCCTGTGTGTGCGTTTGCACGTGATTTAATAAAGAAGCCATGGAGTCAAATTGCTTTCCACATACCTTACAACTAGGAGCAGCATCCCAGCTTACACTGGTCTCGAGTGTGATTTAGATGGTTCAATTTCCTGTCCTGAACACTATAGAACTTTGTCCTTTACCGTCTTTGTTCTCTTTGATTTGAGTGGCTTTAACGTTAGACCTGACAGAGGTCCTCCACTCTCCATCTGTCAATATGTCCTCTGTTTTCACTCTGAGATGCAGAACACTCTCTATCTACTGCAGAGAAGGCTGAGACTCTCTGGTTGGTTCTGAACACCATAGTCTTCTACATAAGTTCTGTTTTGATCTGTTCAGTTGAGGTGCTGGGTAGAGAGTATCTCTCTTCAAGTGAGGACTGATTGGTCCTGATAATAGTCACTTGATACACAGCCGTAAGAGTTTATAAACTCATTGAAAGGATTCTCATCCTCCTGACTGGTCCTTGGTTCATTCTGTTCATCTTTCATCCGTGTGGGATCTGGGTCCTTCTGCCCCAGACTGGGGTTCCAATCCTGCTGCTCATCAGACACGGTGACAGTGAGCTGCTGGAGGTCTGGAGATAATGGGGGGAAAAAACTCAAAAGCTGACTTGAGACGTAGCTAGGCTTACAATAATTATCTTTTTACAGACCTTGGTTTTGTAAATACTGTAAAAAATTAATTAAATTGAAAGCTAATCGTAATTAATATGAAATTAACGTTATTAAAAGAAATACACACCTGCTCGTCTATGTAACTTGATCTGTGGCTTAGAACGAATATCCAGCATGCTCCGTAGACGGCTGTTCTCCTCCTTTGTGTGAGAAACCTCTTCCTGGTACTCTGCTATCGTTTCTTCAACGACACCAAATATCTCTTCGGCTGCAGCTATTAATTTCTGGTTGAGAAACACTCTCAAGTACTCCATTTTAGACATTTTTTTTTGAAGAAAAGCTGTCTAGCTAGCCAAGTTAGCCAGCTAGCTACCAACATAAACAAAGTCAACAAGACAAAGAGCGCTGCCAGTCTTTGTGCGTGCACGGTATAATACATTTTGCACTGTCGCCCCCTACTGGAGCGGCAGGCACAGGTCGTCGCGATCCTGCAGGTGGCGCCAGCTGTGCTGCTTTTGAGAAGAGGGCTGATTAATAGGCAAAATTTATTCATCATTGATCAGATTGAATAAGTATTTCCCAATCTATTCTTGGAGGTCCTCCAGTGTGTGCATTTCTATTAAAGCCCAGCACATAGACCTACATGTAGTAGACTGCACAGCTGGTGGCGCTGCTACAGCACTACTGGTGCAAATCTGAAGTTTAGATCAATCAATGCCTCCCTAGATCACTAAAGTACACAAAAAATAAAATACACCATAATGCTATCACTAATCCAACATTCTCATGTCTGCAATTAATTAAAGAAAGAGAAGAGGAGTGATGTACCGTGCCTTCAAAAAGTATTCATAACCCTTGACTTATTCCACATTTTGTTGTTAGTCTGAATTCAAAATGTATTTAAAAAAAAAAAAAATCTCACCCATCTACACACAGTACCTCATAATGACAAAGTGAAAATATGTTTTTAGAAATACATAAATATCTCATTTATATAAGTATTCACACCGCTGAGTCAATACTTTGTAGAAGCACCTTTGGAGGTGATTACAGCTTTGAGTTGTCTTGGGTATGTCTGTATCAGCTTTGCACATCTGGATTTGGGGATTTTCTCAAGCTCTGTTAAGTTAGATGGGGAGCGGCGATGACATTTCCTATTGCCACAGATGGCCCTATAACAAGCTCCCTGAGTCCATCTTTATAAACCCCTTTTCCAAATCTCTGGGTCAAATCCCCTCTTTTGATATCTTTCATATTACCAGCAGTCTTCCAATACTGTCAGTGTAGGATGATCTACCTGTTATGGGATTTTTATGAATAATGACTAAATTATGTATACATTTAACTTAGAACTATAACTAAACAGAATACTACTATGTTACTGTATGGATGTATGAATCTTATTATAATCATAATACTGAATATAATGTGTGTAGTTTTAGTCAAGAATTAGAACAAGGACTTTCTGTTCCATGTTAGAAACGAATGGAGCTATCGTCAGACCGGCTGGAATGCTGTGTTCCTTACAGGACATTCTGTCTCTACCCAGGGAGGGGAGAGACCTTGGGCTAGTAGTAGATTGTTTAACAGGTGGCAGACAATGTGGGAAGGCTTGTGAACTATATTGCCATTGTATCCGAGAGGAGGAGAGACAGTTATGACGAAATAATGAGGTATATAAACTAATGTACATGATTTTATGGGCAGTACTCTCGAGAATAAACGCTATTGATTGATTGATTTTGAGACTGGTTTCTGTCCATTTTATGCAAATAACTATCTTACAAATTCTTAGAAATGGGCAGTGTTTTAATTGAATTGGTTGATGAACATATAGGAATGAAATTCCTTTAACACTACCGTACTACCCTTCAGTCTTGCCCAGTATGCCAGGGTACACTTAACGCTAAGGGATAGTGGCATTTCCCCATTATCTACTTGCAAAGCCTCAACCGGTGTAGTTTTAAATGCACCATCGCACATCCTGAGTGCCCTAGATTGCCTATCTGCCCTCTCTGACATGCACTGTCAACTGTGTTACCTTATATAGACAGGTGTTTCTTTCTAAATCATGTCTGAACAATTGAATTGGCCACAGGGGGACTCCAATCAAGTTGTAGAGACAGTTCAAGGATGATCAAAGGAAATTGGATGCACCTGAGCTAAGGGGTGTGCATACGTCAATGAGATATTTCTGTAATTCATTTTCAATACATTTCTAAAAACATATTTCCACTTCGTTATTATGGGGTATTGTGTGTAGATGGGTGAGAAAATATGAATCAATTTTGAATACAGGCTGTAACACAACAGAATGTGGAATAAGTCCAGGGGTATGAATACTTTCTGAAGGCACTGTATTTCATAGAAATAAAGCCAGTCGATTCAGAGAACGACATGTTTTAATGCACTTCTTGTATTGTCTGAAAGACTCTCCCTACACGGGACAACTGCCATGTTTCCAGGAGGATTTTCATCAGGTKGTCATTATGTTTTCTCCCTCTTGTGAATGTTCTCGTACCTTCTAGGGGACTTCATCCATTTGAAGCATTTAGCAGCAATCAAATCCATTTTCTTTTTGTGACACGCTTTGTAAGGAACAGGTGTAGACTAACAGTGAAACATAATTGCACTGTCTTACCCAGAGCAACTTACAGTTAGTACATTCCAAACAGGTAAAATAACCACATATCAACAGTCACTGCAAGAAAAATATTTCCTCAATAAAGCGGCCGAGTGAAACATGTATCACAAACAAGGTCCACTGTCAGTATTTTCTACACTAAAGTATTCTGTGCATTGTCATTATGCCGTGCCAAACTTCCAGTCTATGCAAAGCCTCTGCCAGTCATGGCAGTGACGCCTTCTTTTCCATGTGAAATCTCAAGCCAGGTTGACTGGGTGCTAGTGCTGAAATACATGTCACAAAGAYGGCAATGATATGGTTTTTCCCATGTGGATCTTCATGTGTAGTTTCCGGTGATAATTCTGCTTGAAGCCTTGGCCACAATACTGCCCTTATATGGTTTCACCCCTGTATGAGTCCTCATGTGAACTGTCAGATCAGGGTTTCTGCTGAAACATTTGCCACAAACAGGGCAGCGATGTGGTTTCTCCCCAGAGTGGCTCTTCATATGCACAGCCAGGTTTCCACTCTGACTGAATCCTTTGCCACAATGATGACAGCGAAACGGCTTCTCCCCTGTATGACTCCTCAAATGCCTTTTCAGGAAAGCATCCCAAGCAAAATATTTACCACAAACATGACAACACTTTGCTCCGATGTGAGTTTGTAGGTGATCTATCATACTTTCTGTGGACTGACAGAATTTTCCACACACACCACAAAGATGTTCTTTATCCTGTGTGTGCGTTTGCACGTGATTTAATAAAGAAGCCATGGAGTCAAATTGCTTTCCACATACCTTACAACTAGGAGCAGCATCCCAGCTTACACTGGGTCTCGAGTGTGATTTTAGATGGTTCAATTTCCTGTCCTGAACACTATGAGAACTTTGTCCTTTTACCGTCTTTGTTCTCTTTGATTTGAGTGGCTTTAACGTTAGACCTGACAGAGGTCCTCCACTCTCCATCCTGTCAATATGTCCTCTGTTTTCACTCTGAGATGCAGAACACTCTCTATCTACTGCAGAGAAGGGCTGAGACTCTCTGGTTGGTTCTGATACACCATAGTCTTCTACATAAGGTTCTGTTTTGATCTGTTCAGTTGAGGTGCTGGGTAGAGAGTAYCTCTCTTCAAGTGAGGACTGAGTTGGGTCCTGATAATAGTCACTTGATACACAGCCGTAAGAGTTTATAAACTCATTGAAAGGATTCTCATCCTCCTGACTGGTCCTTGGTTCATCTTTCATCCGTGTGGGTTCTGGGTCCTTCTGCCCCAGACTGGGGCTCCACTCCTGCTGCTCAGGGGACACCACCTCATCAGACACGGTGACAGTTAGCTGCTGGAGATCTGGAGAGGAGAGAGGGATGAAATAGAACATTCAAGAGCTGACTTAATGTACCCAGCTAACAACAAAATGTTCCCACAACTTTATTTGAATATTTCCTTAAGCGTCTCATTCGGTCATTAACTAACGTTTTCTTAGGAATGTTCCCGGGATGTGCAAGGCATGTTTCCAAGAGACCATTCCCTTAATGTCAAATAGAACATACCCAGAACATGGTTACCATGTTCTCAGAACGTAATATATTAATGTTCTAGACATGTTTCATGGGAATGTTGCAAGAACATTCATGTCTCCAGTTTTCTGCTGGTTAGGAGAATATTCCATCAATGTCCCACCAAACATACACAGAACATGGTTGTCATGTTCTCAGAACATGAGATATTAATGTTCGAGACATGTTTAATAGGAACGTTGCAAAAACATTTGTGTCCACAATATAAAATGTTTTACACATCACGTCTTGTTACTGTTGCCAAGCCAATTAAGGCCCTGATTGGTAAACCACTGATTCATTTACAACTCTTTGTCTGTTGGCAAGGTTAGGGAAACTATTACACGGAGTGCTTTTAAAATACTGTGTTTTCAACTTCCATATTTGACCTACATAATTACATTGTGCATGTTCAATTAATCAGTAATTATTATTCAACATGTCCACACCTGGGATTTGAACTCTCAACCCCTTAATTCACAGTACTCCAATCTTCCTGCTACGCCATCATGTCTGTGTAAAGTAGGCTGTCAGTTCATCTGATTATTCTCTTATTTATTTTTTATTTTCTTATTCCAGCAATTTAAGGGATTTCTCTATAGTTGCCTAATATTGATGGGTCATATTAACCTGTTTTAATGATACTTCTGAATCACTATGATCAATAAAATATTTTCTTGGGTGTACTTTTAACAGAGATTTACTTCAAACACTGTTGTGTTGTAACTGTTGCCAAATAATGACTAACATATTGCTAAGAATGTGAGAGTAGGTCGACTCTCCTGCGGGTCTCAAACCAAGGCCACTAGCACCAATGACGAACAACCTAACGACTGTCCCAATGAGGGTTATTTCTAGGGCAGGGCTCTCCAACCCTGTTCCTGGAGAGCTACCCTCCTGTAGGTTTTCATTCCAACCCCAGTTGTAACTAACCTGATTCAGTGTATCCACCAGCTAATTAGGATAATACGGTGTGCTAGATTAGGGTTGGAGTGAAAACCTACAGGATGGTAGCTCTCTAGGAACAGAGTTGGATAGCCCTGCTCTAGGGCATGAAATCATTGGGGAAAGGGGGATTCCTAGTCAGTTGTACAATTGAATGCCTTCAACTGAAATGTGTCTTCCGCATTTAACCCAACCCCTCTGAATCAGAGAGGTGCAGGGGGCTGCCTTAATCAACATCCACGTCTTTGGCGCCCAGGGAACAGTGGGTTATCTGCCTTGCTCAGGGGCAGAAAGACAGATTTTTACCTTGTCAGCTCGGGGATTCGATCCAGCAACCTTTTGGTTACTGACCCAACACTCACCAATAGTTAGGCCCTGTCAAGAAGAAACCCTAACCCTCCTCCCTAGACACTTGAGTAGACCTGAAACAACTTGATATGTGTAAGCAGGAGGGTGAATGAACTTTGAAGTAACTCTCAGTTCTGTTAAAAGTACACTCAAGACAAACATATTGATCCTAGTGATTGAGGAGTATCATTAAAACTGTTTAATATGTCACACAAACATTAGATAATATAGAAAGCCCTTCAATTGTTGAAGTCAATCAAATCAATGATGAGAGAATAGTCCAATTAACTGATAACTGACACAGACATGGTGGAGTAGCAGGAAGATCTGAATGATGTGAACCAATAGGTTGCGAGTTCAAATCCCAGGTGAGGACATGTTGCATAATAATTACTGTATAAATCAACATGCACAATGTAATCATGTATGTCAAATGTGGTAGTTGAAAACAGTGTGTTAAAAGCACTGTGGGTGTGTGAGTAACCCTAACCTTGCCAACAGACAAAGAGCTGTGAATGGATTACCAATCAGGGTCTTAATGGGTTTGGCAACAGTAACAAGGTGTAATGGTTTTTGGGTGGAGAACGTTTCTTTCCGACAAATCAGGCGACATACTGACAACTGATACACAGAAATGTTATTGCAATGTTCCCATGAAATATGTCTAGAACACGAATCTCTTACATTCTGAGAACTTGGCAACCATGTCCTGTGTATAATTTGTGGGACGTTGCTTTAAAACCCTCAGAAAACCGGACATAAATGTTTTTGCAACGTACCATAAAGCACGTCTAGAACATTAATGATGTCTGATAACATTGTAGCCACGTTCTTGATAAGATCTGTGTGACATTAAAGGGAATGTTCTAACTTTAACACCAAAACATGCTAAAATAATCAGAATATTTTTGCTAACAAAGATAGAATGTTTCCATAACTAAAGGAAAACTGGACAATCAAACATGGGACGATTACGGGTAACATAAAAAAAAAAGTAATCTCCCTAGAATTGTTAGCCGGGTAGTTAGATGGGTTTAAGATTGAGTAATCTTCTTACAGATATTGGAACTATCTACAGTCAACATTTTATTTAATTGATGGCTTATCGTGTCTCATTTGAAATGAATGTTGAAAATATAACACACCGTGTCTATGTAACTTGATATCTGGCTTAGTACGGATATCGAGCGTGAGCCGTAGACGATTGTTCTCCTCCCTTGTGCGAGAAACCTCTTCCTGGTACTCTGCTATCGTTTCTTCAACGACACCAAATATCTCCTCCGCTGCCGCTATTAATCTCTGGTTTAGAAACATTCTCAATAACTCTATTTTAGACATTTGTAGAGAAGGAAAGTTGGCTAGATAGCTACCAAGTCGAAAATATAAGGAGCGCTAAGGCGAAGCGAGAGGTTTCACTCTCCCCTAACTCTGTCCAAAACAAGCCCAATGCGTTTACATGGGCTTATTTTTTTTACCCAAGGTCGTCGCCTACCTTCCCATTGTTAGGGCGGAGACATGAGCATCTCGTCATTATATAGTCTTTGTGCGTGCACGACATAATACATTTTGCACTGTCGTCCCCTGCTGGAGCGGAAGGCGCAGGTCGTGAAGCTCCTGCAGTTTGCACCAGTCTATTCTGCCTTTGAGAAGAGGACACTGATTTCTGAGCAAAATTAATTAATCTCTCGTCATTGATCAGATTGAATAAGTATATCCCAATCTATTGTTGGAGTTCCTCCAGTGTCTGTACATTTCAAATCTAATCCAGCAAATAGACCTACACGTAGTATACTGCACAGCTGGTGCAAATCTGAAGTTTAGATCAATCAATGCCTCCCTAGATCACAAAAGTACGCTAAAAATAGAATACACCATAATGCTATCACTAATTCAACATTCTCATGTCTGCAATTAATTAAAGAAAGAAGAGGGATATATTTCCTAGAAATAAAGAATGACAGTAGATTTAGGGAATGAGATGTTTTAATGCCCTTCTCATATTGTCTGAAAGACTCTCCCTATATGGAACAACTGTCATGTTGTCATGAGGTWTTTTGTCGGGTTGTCATTATGTTTTCTCCCTCGTGTGAATGTTGATTCACAAGAATCTTCTAGGGGAGTTCATCCATTTTAAGCATTTAGCAGCAATCATTGCATTATGTATGTTTTTCATAAAACAATTGTATGGTTTCTCTCCTGTGTCAATTGGACTTCTTGCATTTACATTTTGGTCATTTAGTTGACACACTTACCCAGAGCAACTTACAGTCAGTGTATTCAAAACAGGTAAAACAACCACATATAGGAACGTTGCAAAATTGTTGAACTGCAAGAAAAATATTTCCTCAATAAAGCGGCTGAATGAAACATGTATCACAAACAAGGTCCACTGTCAGTATTTTCTACACTAAAGTATTCTGTGCATTGTCATTATGCCGTGCCAAACTTCCAGTCTATGCAAAGCCTCTGCCAGTCATGGCAGTGACGCCTTCTCTTCCATGTGAAATCTCAAGCCAGGTTGACTGGGTGCTAGTGCTGAAATACATGTCACAAAGATGGCAATGATATGGTTTTTCCCATGTGGATCTTCATGTGTAGTTTCCGGTGATAATTCTGCTTGAAGCCTTGGCCACAATATTGGCACGTATATGGTTTCACCCCTGTATGAGTCCTCATGTGAATTGTCAGATCAGGGTTTCTTATGAAACATTTTCCGCATAAACGACAGCAAAATGGCCTCTCCCCTGTGTGAATCTTCATGTGTGTGTTCATATAAGATTTACTGCTGAAACATTTCCCACAAACAGGGCAGCAATGCGGTTTCTCCCCAGAGTGGCTCTTCATATGCACAGCCAGGTTTCCACTCTGACTGAATCCTTTGCCACAAAACTGGCAGCGGTACGGTCTCTCCCCTGTATGAATCCTCTTGTGCGCTGTGAGATCTGGATTTTTTCTGAAACACTTGCCACAATCAGGACAGCAAAACGATTTCTCCCCTGGATGAACCTTCATATGATCATTCAGCTCAGCACTCCCAGGGAAAAATGTACCACAAACATGACAAACTCTAGCTCCAACGTGGGTTTCTATATGATCTAACATGCTTTCTGTGGACTCTAAGTGTATTCCACACACACCACATAGACATTCTTTGTCCTGTGCATGCTTTCTTGCATGATTCACTAAAGAAGCTAAGTAGGAGAAATACATTCCACAAAATTTACAGTGGATATAGGCACTTTGTTTTCTTACTGTCTGTGATCTCTTTGATGGTGATCTCTTGGATTTAAGTGGCTTTGAACCTGACAGAGGTCTACTCTCTACCCCTTTGACACATTTCATGTTTTTACTCTGAGCTGCAGAAGACTCTGTATCTTCTGCAAAGAGGGGCTGAGACTCACGGGATGGTTCTGATACTCCATTGTCTTCTGCATCAAGTTCTGGTTTGATCTGTATCATGTTCTGTTCAGTGGAGGTGCTGTGTAGAGAGTAGTTCCTCTGTGCAGTCGAGGTGCTGGGAAGACAGTACGTCTCTTCGTAGTCTTCACTTTGGGTTTCATAAAGAAGTGAGGACTGAGTCAGGTCCTGGTGGTTGGAGTCATTTTTCAAAGATGACTCTAGTTCCTCCGGTTCCTCTTTTATCTGTATGTAATGTGGGTCTTCCTGCCCCAGACTGGGGCTCCACTCCTGCTCACAGTGTTGCTGCTCAGGGAACACCTCCTTTTCAGATACAGGGTGAGTGGGCTGTTGGATGTCTGGAGGGAAGGATAGAGAATTAAATAAAACATCTAAAATGTTGACATGAATAGTATTCTAGTTAGACAGCTAACGTTATCTAGGTATTTAGATAGATAGATACTAACATAGCTAGCTAGCTACATTGTCATTGGTCGATAAATCATGACATTGATCACTTGACATATGCAAAGAACGTTTAAAATATAACAGCTATCTGCCTCAGTCACACACCTATTCTGTGTAATAGTATATCTGGTTTAATAACGATATCCAGCATGCTACGCAGACGGCTGTTCTCTTCCTGGTACTCTGCTATCGTTTCTTCAACGACGCCGAATATCTCCTCAGCTGCCATTGTCAATCTCTGGCTGAGAAACATTCTCAATAACTCTATTTTAGACATTTTTAGAGGACAAAAGTTGTATCAGCTTGCTAGCGGATAATCACAGGAACATTTACAACAACATAGCGTAGACACTATGCGGTTAACAAAGAAGGGCGTTCCTTTGAGCACGGCGGCAAACACATTTTTCACTATCGCCACCTGCTGGAACGGAATGCGACTTCGGTGCTTCAAATTGTTGTCCTTTTTCTCGCCCAAAAAGCTTGGAACGGGAAACATAGTCAGTCAGTTGTATGGGGTCAATTTCACGCCATATGTATTGAATTCAAAATAAAATAAATCGTGAACATGAAAAATAAAGTTGAGAATGTAAACATTATATTTTCGAGGACGGGGGCCTGTTGCACAAAACTAGGATAAGGGATTAAGCCAGGATATCTTGGTGATCCTGGCTCAATTGATCCGTAATCCGGTTGCACTAAAGATGGATAGGGGGCAGGAGGATATGTTATGGTATAAATTACCATGGAGATTTATTCTGTGGAGCTAGCCTGCTCCAGACCAGGCTAAATTCCAGAATTTTTCATACTAATTGTCAGCAGTCACACAAATGAAACAATAGTTATTTCACTGCTCACTATCATTGTTATCACATATAACTAGACCCACTGTTATTATTTAAACGTTTGTGATCATTATTCAATGATTTGGATAAAAATGATTTTTAGATGTTGCTATCATTAGATAATTTACGTTTCCCATAGACTATAAGGCTATATATAAAATGATAGAATATTAGGGCCACAGAGGGAAAAAAACAAGTCATAATATTGTAACAGTTGTTTTAAAGGAGGACAGTTGTTAAAATGACAGATGTGGGGCATTTCGTGAAATTGTACTTCAGTATGGTTTCTAAAACAAAGACATGCTGATGTGCCAGAATATTAAGTATCACATTGTCATAAGTATCAAAACTGTAAAAACAATATGTAGCTTTTCTGCAGAAAGAACCAGCTCATAATTTATGACTTTATCCTTTTTCTTCAGTGTGGCCTAGTATCTGTCATATAAACAAATACATTCCATATGAATATAAAACACAATGTGTAACATTATGTTCCTTTATTGAATAAGGACAAAACAAAGCGTAAACCATCAGCCTCTTCGAAACTGAAGTCACAGTGACTCTACAAGATGGAAAGCGAATCCAAGCATATTATACAAAATGAAATACACATTCAAGGTCTGTATATAACACCCTGCATGTCTGCACACTAAAATAAATGCAGGACAAATCCATACACATCAACTGAACAGAAAATGAATGGATGCAGTAGCCTCCCCTGCATTGTATTACACACAGTATACCGCACAAACATCATAAGAGGCCAAATTCGTCAAAAACGAACCCAAAAAACCCAAATTCCTCTGCCACCGCAGGACATATTTAACCAAAATTGAAAGCACACATACTAACTAAAAATTCAACACATATTGGTCCTCAGCAGCCGACCACTGTCGTCATCGGGAAATTGCCGGATTGTCCCAGTCCATGGCTGGTGGCACTCTGGGGCCTCTCCTTCCTCAGGTAGCCACATTGTGAGGACAGCAAAAGCCAAGTAATATCACATGCCCAAACAGGGCTGACCTTTAATTTGTGAAGGCAGTGAAAGCGTGCCTTCAGGAGGCAAAGGTCATTTCAACTCTGCCCTGGTCCTGGCATGGCCATGGTTGTAGGCCTGCTGTGCTTCCGGGGGTCTGTGAAAGGTGTCAGGAGAAAGGTGCAGCCATACCCCCTGTCTCCCAGCAACACACCGAGAATTCACCAGTCAACACAAAATCTCATCATTATACTCATAAACACAGTGATATTCTTGACACAGCCATGATGGTTATAATAGGGGTTGTGTGGCTTACCTTGTGATAGGCACTGATAGATTTCAGAGGCCCGAAAGATTCTGGAGTCATGGACTGAGCCAGGCCATTTTGCCACAACATTGCTGATCACACAGTCAGCATTGCAGACCATCTGAAATCATAAGATGAGGATATTACACCAATCAATGCACGTCACTGGCAATGCAGAGTGTTCGTCAATGGACAATATCAAAAAGTTATGTTCACTAAACATTAATGCTGTGAAAGGATTTCCTATTCACAAAATCGGCCTCATGGGCACCTGAGGGGGCTTTTATCCTTATGTGTGTGCAGTCCACTGCACCAATGACATTGGGGAAACCTGTCACACAAAGTAATGAGTATCCTATCATGTGTTAAAAGTTGTCCTGTAATTTGTAGATCTCTTACTGCATCCTATAGAATCTCTTTGATGTCACAGAGTCTTCTGTGGCAGGGAAGAGAATGAGACATCTGCTAATGCTTTGATAGCCAGACCACACTCCTTATTGTGCGGCAAATTGTGCCTTGTTCGGCTGTTTGCATCCCCCACTGAGTACAGGAAGGCTCCACTAGCAAAAAAGCGCAAGGACACACAAACCATTTGCTCCACACTCAGTGCATGGCTCCGTGCAGTGCGGTCTTAATCCTGGGACCCAGTAGTCTGCATAGATACCTGATGCCATCTGCAGAAAACCTGTATCTTTCATATAGATGGTCATCAGGGAAGGCGTGGGTCCAACCGGTCCTGAAGACCCTTTCTGCCTGAAGGCTCTCCTCAGCACAAGTGCTTCTTCATCCACCACATTTCGCACGAATGGGCATGCCATTGTCAGAGCAGAAAGGACACACAATTTTGGGCCTTCATATAGGTAGTGGCCACACCTGGTGCTGGGGGGGTGGGCAAAAGAGGGCGATGCCTTATAACGATGATCTTGGTTGTACTGATTGTGGAAATAAAAAAACCTTAGAAAGATGCACGGTCCTGTGTGCTCACAATAAGAGCTCATATGTCATGGCTCACTTGACTTTACGAGAATATACCTAATTTTTATTTTGAGCTGTGTCATCTTCTTGGAGCTGGGGAGGAAAAGAAAATAATGATTAATACATTTGTGTTACAGTTAGCATACAGTGTACATTGAAGGCATATCTCACCTCCTCTCAGTTTTTTTATCAAGGTCCAGTTTCCTAATTGTCTCTTTTTTATTTCGGACTCCAGTGCAAGATTTTCCATCTTTTTCTTTCTTGTACTGAATGTCTATGTCTGCCAGTTCTATTTGGCGCCGGAGGTGGTTGCCATACAACTTTCTGATAGCTTGTGAGCTCTGTGAACACAATAATTAGCGCAGCTGGAATTTGGCAGGATGTGGTGTCCTTTTATTAATACGCACTATGTTGCCAGGCTGGTTTTCCCACTGTATAGCATCTGGGTCCTGTAAAAGAAATTAGATTTTTTGATTTTGATGAGGACTCCTCACATTGTAGAGTAAATAGTACTTTCACAGTCTTAATGATACCCATGCCTTCTGGAATCCAGAGAGATGGTCTCCTCCTCATCATCGTCTCATCATGTGCTGTTGCTGCTGCACTGGGGCCTTCACCCTATCACATTTAATCGGATTCATATTGAAGCTAGTAGACAAGACATGCCAGGCCTACAGTATGCCTTTGATGGAGTACTCACTGGATCAGCATCGTCTGGTGCTTGTGCTGGTGGCTCTAACAGGAACACAGTGCTGCAGACACTGCAAGGCAATAGGTAAACCAAAGTCAGACAGTCCAAATTGATTCAATATGAATGTGGTTGTATCCCATGTAGAGATGGAAGGACATACCTTGAATGAACGGGTGGCATCTTGGGAGGAACCTATGCTGTTCTTTCCCCCGGGTCCTCTCTAGACGGCCTGCCTTTTTTAGCTCCAAGGCCATGTCCTCTGCTGGGGTAAGGTCAGCCTTTGGTGACCCACACCCGTGCCTTGTCTGTGGTATTTCTTTTTCACTGCTAAAACAGTACAGACAATGTGTGAGCAGGCACCTTCTGGGTACATATATGCTTGTGCTTTGTTAAATATTAGTCAGGGACCATACCATTCTGCAGAATGTTCTTGTATTTGATTTTGACCTGCTGCCATGTCGTTTTTGGCCCGTTCATGTTTAATCTACACACACACACACACACACACACACACACACACACACACACACATTTAATGGAGTCACACTGCAAAAAATTACTTGGTATTTTTGTCTTGTTTTCAGTAAAAAATCAAAAAATTTATCATAGCTTTATACAGTGTGATGGAGTTACTTTACACAATTTCACTCATATCTGCAGTGCATTTAAATTAAAAATTTAACCGTTTCATAATTACAGTACAAACTTGGCATTTTGGGAGATGTGAATTAAATATTGAATTGTAATTGTGATGTTTAGCGGAGCGGTGGTGTGTAATTGTGCACTACTTACGCATTCAGGCGGTCTGCAATACTTTGCCACGCTTTTTTTCTTTGCTTTATCACTGTGGCGGTGTTTCCTTTCTTGTTAATTGTTTTTACCTCCTCGTATGCCTCCATGAGGATTTGTGCTTCCGACGGGGAAAAGTACGCGGCTCTAGTTGCCATGGTAAATCAGTTAATCTGTGATCTATGGCGGGGTCTATTTGAGTGAGCCGTGAGCGCGCACCTATCCAGGATTGGTTTCACCTGGCTTAATGAATCCGTGTCTGCTCATCCTGGCTTGGTCTTTGTGCAACCAATTAAGCCTGGACGCACATGTTTTGGCTTCATTGAGCTCAGCTGAGTCATTTATCCCGGATGTCTTAATTCTACTTTTGTGCAACAGGCCCCGGGTGAAATAATGGATGTTGAAATCAAAAACCAAACAATTGAAAGCAAAATGTATAGCATTGTAAACAAAAATCAGATATTAAAAGCAAAACCCAAAAACGTGTAAGCAAATCATTTTAAAGCAGAGCAAAACTCTATGACAAATGAGAAAAAAATATATATATATTTGAAAACGAATGCAAAAATCGTTTTCTTTTAAACTTTCCCAGCAACCAATTAAATTGAATAGATTTTGCCTACGCTCTTTTAAAAATATTTTTATTTATTTATTTTATTATTATTTTATTTTTATTAACAACAAATCAATACAGAAAGTACATAAGGGAACACAAGTATATATAGATTATATATAATGGACAATCGAGCTAGGGGGTACAATATCACATTGCAATTACACGCTCTTGCCTGCATGTACTACCTTTTGGTTACGCTACTCGTATCTTTGCTTTCACTGCCAGTCTTTTCGATTGCGAGTTTTGGCATTATTTTTCCGTGAAGGGCGTGTTTTAGAGGAAGGCTTAAACAATGAGTCTCCATTGGTCTGCTAGTGTTGGAGTGACGGTTCGTCTTAACCCAGTCGATGAACACGATAGACAGGCTTTTTTCCCCTATTGCCTATTTAGGTAGACGGTCTGACGTCACCTCGTTTTAGGGTTTTAGTTAACGTACTTCAAAATTGTCAGTCACGGGTCAATAATGTACGGATATTAGAAGCATGTCTATATAATACGTTTAATAACAAACCATCTAACTACTTCGGTAAACATATGAATTACCTGTTGCACAACGTTCGGCGCAGGTGTTGGTAACTAGTTCGCTGTACACCTGCGCCAAACGTTGTGCAACAGGTAAGCCTGTCTATCATGTTATTTATTGGGTTAAGACGAACCGTCACTCCAAAACTAGCGGACCAATGGAGACTCATTGTTTACGCCCTTCACGGATAATAATGCCAAAACTCGCAATCGAAAAGACTGGCAGTGAAAGCAAAGAAACAGACATCGAAAACAAAGATACGAGTAGCGTAACCAAAAGGTAGTACATGCAGGCAAGAGCGTAGGCAAAATGTATTCAATATAATTGGTTGCTGGGAAAGTTTAACCGAAAACGATTTTTGCATTCGTTTTCAAATATATATATATTTTTTATCATTTGTCATAGAGTTTTGCTCTCGCTTTAAAATTATTTGCTTACAAGTTTTGGGGTTTTGCTTTTGATGTCTTTGTTTACAATTCTATACATTTTGCTTTCAATTGTTTTGTTTTTCATTTCAACATCCATTATTTCACCCGTCCTCGAAAATATAATGTTTACATTCTCAACTTAAATGTTTCATGTTCACGAGTTATTTTATTTTGAACTCAATACATGTGGCGTGAAATTGACCCCATACAGTTGCACATCTGAATGCATTGAACCGAAATGTGTCTCCCCCATTTAACCCAACCTCTGAATCAGAGAGGTGCGAGGGGCTGCCTTAATCGACATCTAGTCATCGGCACTTACGAAAAAAGATTGCAGTCAGTGTGCAGTACTGCGTCCAAAATAACAGCTTATTTTTTTTTTACAGCAGAAATGTTGCAGTGTAATTGCAGTTAGAATGCTGTATAACTACAGTTCAGTTATTCTGCAACCAAAATACCATAGTGAACTGCAGTTTCTACACTTTCAAAACCGCAATCATTTTTTGTAAGGGGGAGCAGTTGTTGGGGGTTAATTGCCTTGCTCAAGGGCAGAACAGCAGATTTTCCCACCTTGCCGGCTCGAGGATTCAAACCAACAACCTTTTGGGGTACTGGAACAACCCGCTTAACAGCTAGGCTACCTGGATTTTTCAATCAATCACCTGTATAATGATTCTTATTTGAATAGGTCAGTGTTGCCCCTGGATAATGCATTATTCATTTTTGAAAATTTAAATGTACACCCTTTTTCTCCCCAATTTCGTGGTATCCAATTGCGATCCAATTACGATTTTGTCTCATCGCTGTAACTCCCCAACAGGCCCGGGAGAGGCGAAGGTCGAGTCATGCATCCTCCGAAACATGACCTGCCAAACCGCGCTTTTTAACACCCGCCCGCTTAACCAGGAAGCCACCCGCACCAATGTGTCGGAGGAAACACTGTTCAACTGACGACCGAAGTCAGCCTATAGGCTCCCGGCCCGCCACAAGGAGTTGCTAGAGTGGGATGAGGCAAGTAAAGCCCCCCCCGGGCCAAACTCTCTCCCGACCCGGACGACACTGGGGCAATTGTGCGCCACCCTATGGGATTCCCGATCGAACCCGGGTCTGTAGTGACGCCTCAAGCCCCTGGATACTGCTTTTATCAATCCTAACCATCTCAGGTCTATGATTACAGGAGTACACAATAGGCATATTCTTCATCACATCCTTATGGGCCTTGGCCACTCCAGAGCCATGTATTTAGAATATCTAAATACATGGCTCTGGGCCWCACTATAACCTTAAASGCAGCATATACTAARACAATMTRCTRTACACTAATTGTTAACACTCACACTTTGTGTCCATCTCACCAGATTACACAGCTTCTCTCAGTTGCACCTKACTGRMGGCATAATTTCAGSTTCTGAGGGACAACWACGACAYYGTCCTCACAGCCAAGAACCAGCTCTGGATCCAAAATGATGCTTTGACTTCAACTCAAGCTGAGCTACAGAAAATGAACAGCTATGTGGCTGTGGTTAAGGACCAACTTGAGAGAGACTACATGTAACTTGTCGCAACCAAGGACCAGTCAGAGAGGCAACACAGAGATCATGCTGCTTCTCATAACCAATTAGAAAGAGAGTATGAAGGCCTACTGACATCCAACAACCAATTGCAAAAAAACTACATAGACCTGACGGCATCTAAAAACCAACTACAGAGAGAGATAAAAGATCTCACATGAACCAGGGAACGGTCACAGAGACAACACCTGAACGTCAGTGCAGCTTAACGCCTCGATCACACCGACAGCGTCATTGCATTTTGGTACACCAGAAGTACATTCATTTCCAATGGAATGCTGCGTTTGCCTTCCAGCATTGCAGAGGCAGTTGCAGTGCGTTCTGTGTGGTGCATACGTTTGATTTATCAAACTGTATGCCTAGACTGCTCGACAGAAATGGTAGCAGAAGGTAAATGTTGAACTTTTGTTGCAAACATATCCAGATGATGCTGCGTACCATTTTGCGCAAAGACGCTGTTGGTGTGATCAAGAAGTTATGACCAGTTGAGGTGAGAGCATGTGAGGGTCGCAGAGACTAAAAACCAACTTCAGTTAGATCTCATAAGTCTCTTTGAAACTGAGGCGATTTTGAACAGAGACTTTGTTGTCACGGTGAGGGAAAGAAATTCCCTTCAGAAGATGCCTACAGAGCTGGTCAACTTCCTGCCTGTGAACCGACACTGTCCACTCAGAGACCAGATCACCCAAGGTCAGCAGTGTTTTGATTTATCTGTCCTTCTACATCTATATGCACTATATACTGCGTGTTTGTTTGTGTGTGTATGCGTGTTTCTGTATGTTTGTGCATGTGTGTGTGCAACGTGCATGAATGTGTTCTTATGTGTGTGTGTGTTTGTGTATATTCGCCTCACACACCTTGTCTTAAGAGCTGGAAGATTTTATCCTCCAGGTGTTACTTCTTCTCCACTGAGAGGAGGAGCTGGAGCAGCGGTCGGGTCGACTGTGTTCAACAGGGCGGAGACCTGGTGGTCATTGACATTCCAGAGGAACAGGTGAGAGACATTGTGTTGGAGATGCGCAGAGGTGGGTTAGATCTATAGTGCAAGGTGGTTGGGCCCCAAGACAATCTTTACTCTGGTATTAATACAGGATATAATACGCATAGATTATGGCCATTGGATGTATAGAAAATCAATGTATCTCTGGACTCCCCCAGGTAGAAAGAGCCCAGTGCTGTGAATGTGAGGGGAGACAGTGTGTGCCTTCACCCTCAGAGAGACCAACCCTTCTCGGAGCTGTAGAAGAGACCTGCAGCATCATGTCCGGATGGATCTGTGAGAGCCCAGCGCTCATATAGTCAGCATTGCCATATAGACACACACATACATAGAGCACATTTATATGTAGCCTTAAAATCCTCCAATAAAATAGCATTAATACACGATAGGGCTGGATTTCTTGTGGCAATAGCATAGCGGTGCTGTTCATAGTACAAGGTGAAAACAACATGTACATGAGAGGATATTTATTAGATATTCTGGGAAAAATGATCTGATAGGTCACTATAATGTTTTGAATCTGCAATACTGCCTCATTCACGTTCTTCATGTATAAAATGACTAGGCCTGACTACAGCATCATCTTAGTCTCCTCGCCAACACGTCCTAAAAAAGTAAGTGCAGTGATTGGTTACTGCTTGTTGTTGTTCTACTGCCAGCTCTGCGTGCGAGACTAGGCGTATTCATTAGTTGATTCAGTTGCAAAACGTTTTGTCTGTTGATGAACGTTTTGCAACGAAAACGAGAGTTTCTATTGGACACATTTAGTCAGGTCCCTCCCCGCTTCGTTCCGTTTCTGTTCCATTTTTTCTGTTTGCTTCCGTTTGGTTCCTAGAGTAAACGGTTTCCGTTTTGCAACAGACAAAACGTTTTAGAACCGAATCTGACTAATGAATACACCCCAGCTGTGTTGACAACACTGACCATCGTCGAACAACGAAGGCGAGTTTCACAAAATAACACATTATTTAGCTTGTTGCAACGATTAACAATATTATATTGATAATGAATTTCCGCCTTTTTAGTCTTTACATGTATTTGAACGTCTTGATTCATCTTCATGGTATAGTCAGCTGTTGTTGTTGCTAGCTAGCGATAATTTCGTAGCTAGCTAGCTAGCTACCCAAATGGTTCCTCCAGCTGCAACTAATTATTTTGATGTTTCCATCTAGCTTTCTATCAAATCGAGACAAATGTAGCAATGTATGAGGGACGGTTTTCAAGGGCTGTCAATCTAAATGTAAAGTGCTTTTTTTTTTTTTTTTTCAGCAGTGGAACGTCTGTTACGTAACGTATTTTTTTTTTTTTTTTTTCAGCAGTGGAACGTCTGTTACGTAACGTAATTTGTTGCACTGTCAACACCGTTTGTACTTGCAAGGTATGGTGGCTCGGCGAGATTTCGAGCTCTCCAACGTAGTCACAAGGAAAACGAAGTAGCTTTGTATTTCACATCTCCACATCACTTATTCATCTCCACATCACTTATTATTAGACAGCTGCTTTCGTTTTAAAGCCTGTAACAGTGCATGCCAATATCTTATGGTCCATTCGCGTTGTGGCTGCTGGCTGGCTTGTTATTTCATAACCTGATAAACCTAGCCAGTCCTGTTGTTTAGTTTGACATTTTGAGTCGTTACTTCATTGCTGCCCACATTGTCTAATTCACTTCATTCTTATCACATAGAAACGTCTGGCCAAGGTGCATTGGGAAAGGATAGCCAGATAGCTTGTTAACAATGGCAACCATGCGTCGTCCAAGGTACTCTCTCCGAGACTCTCTGTACTGGGATGAGACTGAGTGCCTGACGTACTATGGGATGCTCTCTCTACACGAGATGTTTGAAGTTGTCGGTTCTCAACTGACAGAGACAGACGTTGAGGTGCTGTCATTCCTCTTGGATGAGACCTATCCGGCTGGAGGGCACCCCTTGGACCCAGCTGGCTGGACCAGCGAGCCCGGTGAGGAAGACCCTGAGGCCAGTAAAGGAGTCTCCCCCAGCCCAGTGCTCCTGGAGGCCTGGCGGCGGTTACAGCCMAAGGGTCCTGCCTTGGCCTGCCCTACTGCTGCCCGCCACAAGCCCAAGAGTGGTCTAGAACTGCTGCTGGAGCTGGAGAGACGTGGGTACCTCAGTGAGGGTAACCTGGAGCCCCTGTTGCAGCTGCTGCGAGTCYTGACRCGRCAYGACCTCCTGCCTTTGGTGTCCCGCAARAAAAGGAGGACAGGTAAGGGACTGTAACAGAGTGCTGTTCATAACTGGAAGCMMACACGCAGTAATGGAGACAATGTTGTCATAATCACCTGTAGGCCTACTTCTCCCAGTGTGTTRTCTGCCTGTCTGACTACACTCTGCTGTGTCAGTGTCTGACCTTAATCTGCCTCTCAGTATCACCAGAACGTTTCAGAGTGGACTACGGGACAGAGGACAGAAGACAGGTTTGCACATCTGGAYTGACTGACCCCTGTGCACAGACAGAATCACATGAYGAACACRCCACACAGCAATGGAGGGGGGGTAAGCTACACTCCGGTACAATCTGCATGCCTGAACTTGTCTCTTAGAAATGTCAGTAACTGTTTCTGAAATTGTCTGGATTTGCACCAGTTAAACATTGCTGATTGGCTGGTTTTTGTGTCTGTCCAATAGGTGTTGACTCTGCCAGGCCAACGCCCGCCCCCCTACGGAAGAAGAGGGGTAAAGGCCGCCGCTGGACCAGCAAGCCCACCGCCCACAGGAGAAGAGCGGGCATCCCCGAAACGCCTCCCCCACCTATACCTGAGAAAGTGACCTGCGGTAAGACCAGCCTCCATGCCTTTCTCTTTCTCTCTAGTTTCCCTTCCATCTCTCTTTCTCTATTTTCTTTCCATCTCTCTCTTTAACCCACTTGCTCATTCACCACACTCTCTCTTGGTTCCTCTCTTGCCATTATACATGTGTCTGAGTCTCTCTCTCTGGCTTACATCCATTTTCTATTTCACTTCTAATGAGAAGCTGTAAGCACCATCACCCCAACAGCCCTTAATAACAGTGATGATACTAAAAATCTCTGCCATATCAGAATGTCCCAGGCACCACCTTGTCTCACCAGTAAGTTTAAACTTAAAATGTCCATATCAAGCAACCTTAAATCCAGCCAGTGCCGTGTTCATGTCCTCACATAAGATAACGACTTCAGTTTGCTCCCTCTGCTCAGCCTATACCCTGACCATAAGCTGACCGTCCCACCCTTGCTGGTTTGAGAATGGTTTGCATGGGCCTCCTGGGAGATCAATACTACCCTGCAGGCATGTTGGACTGAGTGGGCTGTGCTGTAACGATACTGTGAGAGCAGAGCATGTGTGAATGAGTGACCGCTCATCAGTAAATACAACCCATACTGACTGGCTGTGTTTGACCTGACTTAACCCCTCAACCTGGTCATCATATGCTCTCTGTGGTGGTGAAACTGTCTCACACTCAAACATCACCAGGGTTTCAGACAGCATTTTACACACTCCCGGGGTCTTTGATTGTGTGCTCCCTGCCACACTAACATCCTCACAATGGAGGGATTCTGTAGACGTCCACACAAGGATAGTCTGCTTGCACGCCCAAGCAAAAAACAACAACCTGAAACTGAATGAAATGAAATCAATCTGGTCTGTTGTTTTGTGATGACCGTAGCACAGAGTGGAATTGGGTTGGCTCGCCTACAACTCCCATCTATCAAATATACTAGGCCTATGTCAGCCATTGTCTTTACCATTACCCACTAGTGTCTCAAACTAAATAAGCATCCAGCCTTATTACTTGCCTTTTACCTATCCTGGCCATTCAGATAAAGGGGAGGAAACAATAGAAGGAAGCCTCTTTAGGCTATTGAGATGCACCCTGAGAGGAATTCACACACCCAATGCACAGCTGTGTGAGTCAGCGTTTCTGTCTGAGCTCCACACAGCACAGCAGGCTTAGTGTAGTAGTGGGACATGGCATTTCAATGTGGCATTCAACCTTAAACTCACAAGCGTGTTATGTTTCAATGGGACATTTCGGCGTCAACCCACAAGCTCRTTAAACRGARCAATTTAGTCTGTTCTGTGCAGACCAAAATAATGTTAAGCTGCCTTGCTCTTTTGTGACAATACTTGTGGGAAAAATGTATGCTTTAGACCTACATACCATAGCTGCCACACATGGTTGGAATGCTGCCTCGTAATCACTAGCCTGTGGTCCAGACTGAGGCCCAGGGGAAGGACAGTTAGTGTAGAAGACAGTAAACCACCTGTCTTTCACTTTATACGTCTGCTATACGCTTGTCTGCCGAGCTTGTCTTTCTTCTTCATATAGCATAACTACTAGCCTGGTCCCAGATTTGCTTGTGCGATCATGCCACTCCTTGTCACTCATTTTGCATGACAAGGAGTGGAATGATATCTCAAACAGACTGGTATCCAGGCTACATAACTACTGCTGGTGTTCCAAAAAGAGAGATTCCTATCCCTTTCTCCATTTTTCTTTCCCTTCTCTCACTTTTCATCTCCCCCGACATATCTCCCTCTCTCTCTCTTACCCAGTTTTTTTCAGCTCCTGTTCTTAAGAACCCTGCCTGGTAGGTCTCCTGTCTCTTATGTTGGTAGTACTGTCTGTCTTCTTCTATCCCTAACACAAAGTTTAGAGAAAGTCCCGCTGAATTTCTGAATGTGTACTGAACATATAAGTTGAATTGATAGCCTCACACTTGCTGACATCTTCCCAGACCAGGGTCCGGTTTCCCAAAAGCATCTTAAAGCTAGGTTTGTTAGAACCTTCGTGGGCATTATTAAATCTCAGACCTGTTTCCCAAAACCATCGTTATTAACGTTACACTTGTAATCTAACGCCTGTCTCAGACCACTCATAGAACAGCTAAGTGGTTCGTTAGATGCTTTTCTTTTGCCCTCCCGCGTCACTTTATACACAGAAGAGCTCCGCTAAACAGAATCGCATGGCTCTGTGACCACTGATAACTTCAGAAAAAAGTTGACAACAAATACAAGTTGGCAATGTCTTCGCAATTGATACAAACAAGCAGCGTATAAAAAATGCTTGAAATTAAAACAGATGTGTACATTACAATATAAAAACAGTAGGCTAAATGGCTATTTGAATCATTTATTGAGTTCTATTTTGCTACTGTACTTGTAGGCTACAGTCTGTAATTTGTCTGTATTTATTTCATGCTGTGCAGCCTAATGTGTGCAATAATGTGCCATATCTTGATTTAGTGCATTATTACAGGGTAAGGATTAGAATCAGCCTCCTAAATATTGGAAGCCATAGGTGATAAGCTTCTAGGAGCTGATCCGTCTTCAGTATTGTGGAATAATTTGGATGTTAAGGTAAGATTTGAATGGAGAAAGCTGATCCGAGAGCAGTGTTGCCTGTCTTTCGATCCTATCAGTATCGACACAAGCCTCAACGACGCGCTTAGCGACCATTCTCTCTGCATGGTGTTTTGGGAAACACATGTTACATCTTTGGCCGTTATAGGAAAGATGCATCGTTAAAACACTAGTAAGCCTAAGTTCAATCGCTATCATGAAACCGGGCCCAGATCAATAGGCCCTTGGCCCTTCCAGTTCTGTTGCTGTACCTACCCTACCTGACAGCCAACTAACCCCTCGTACTGTGGCTATCCCAGACACAGCCACTCCCACAGCCTGACACGTACTGATGAATGATACTGCTTATTTATCAACATGATTTGATTTKAACAACTTTTCGCAATCCATGAAGTCTCTTCTTTAGGGAGACAAAGATGTTTATGATTTTACACTGGCTTCGTAGTGCTCAAACATAACACTGCAACCCTTTCAAATGTGCCATTTTGTCCCCGTCGATCAGAACAGCCTTCTCTAAATCAACTGCACTAAGTGCCCTGTGATCAAACCCAAAACAATCTACCGAGGGATATCTGCCCCTTGCCCTCTGCAGTAGCCTTGCCCTCACAGTCCCAGCCATGTACCATACACAGTGTTGTTGCTTTGCCTCTGAACATGTTGCTGTCTTGACTCCGCATTTGATCCCCACCAGGTTGACTCAGGATTGTGACTCAGATCGAGTAACCTAGAGAGCGGACCTAGAGAGCGGAGAGAAAGGCTGGACAAAAAAAAAAGTCTGGTCTGGCCTTTCACTCTGTCCGTACGATCTGCAGTGTGTGCTCACCTCAGTCGCTCGCTCTCTCGTCAGTCTGGCCCGATGCCCAAGGTAAAGAGGCCCTCCCCCTCAGAACGAGGGGGGGCTGCCACTATGCTCTGTGTTCAATGCCTGTGTATTATTCTAGCTATCCTGTTCCTCCTTACCCCATTCAGAAAAAAACAGTATGCTCTCCACAAAGTGTTCTGGAATGTTCCATGATATTTTTTTTTTGTGTCTATTACTCTAAAGAGGGGTGTTGGCCTCAGTGTTTCACAGAACTGACCAAAGTGTCCTCGGAAATATGCGTAGAATATTCCAGAAGTTTCTTAATCACCGTAATGCAACCTTGAACCTGACCCCTCTTCTGAATACCATGCTCTGACTCTCCAAATAACTCAAAGCTCAAACTGACCTGAACATTTTTTCTTAAAGGGGTAGTTCACTTCAAAGCCAAAGTTTGACAGATGTTTTCCTCAAAAGTGATAACTGAGTGCATATTCCACACTGTCTAGTCTGGTGTATATCCCACTACATGCATAACGAAAACATCTGATTAACTTTAGTTTTGGGTAAACTACTCTTCTAAAGCAGCYATCAAAATGGAGCCTTTTAACTGAGTCCCAATGGTTCTTGTGGCATCAACTTCAGTAGATACCTCTGGTCAGTGATCACAAATACGTTTCTCAGAATTCAAACAACAATTGATTTCTGGTTTACTAAAACAAAAAGAGACCAAACCCATTCTGGAATCTCAATTAAAAAATGTCAAACTGGTCTCAGAGATCCATTGATCTCAGTCCTCTTGTCAGTCTGAACTCGAATTCTATCCTTTTATATGAACATAAAATGGCCGCCGACAGCTTCTCTGGAACCTTTGCTCGAGCAGTTCTGAGGAAAATGACCCAACAGTGTTGTGTTAAGGGCTGTGTAACCGCATGCTGTATCTCATCTCTGACCCCTGAATGAGCTCCCAGTGTGGGGAGCAGAGATAGATGGGACAGTCCAGTCCAATGCTGCCTCACAGCATTCAGACCAAACCCATTACTACCTCTACTATCTTACCAGTCAGTTTGTTTTCACATAATCAGTTCCTTTTCTCAGTTCAAGCGTTTCAGTTACAGTATTTCACTTATTTGTGGTTACAATTTCTTATGCCAAACTGTAACCTACGATTAGAAGCGACGTAAAACTGTCCACGTAAGCCGTAATGTTAAACAGTGGACTTGGAGGCATCAAAAACAATTCAAACTCCAAGTGATTGCCTTTGAACCAGTGTTAAGCTTGCCTGCTTGATCTTGAGAAACAACCAAATTGACAGATATCCAATCCAACTGTGCTTGTCTCTTTCTCTCTCTTTCTCTCCTTTCTCTATGTTCGCAGTTCAAAACAGACCGACTCGTGTGTCAGGAAAAAACATCCTCTCACACACACTGAGAGGGAGAGAACGAACACTAAACGCTCAAACCACACAAACCAAAAAAAGAAAGAGAGCTTTGGTCAAAGGGGAATAGAGAGAGGTCTATCTACCTGTCTCTCTCTATCCCRACCTCTCTCCCTCCCTCCCTCTCTTGGTCTGTCGTTCAGCAGAAAAACGGATCGATAAAGAGTTGAAGCTCTTCGCACCAAGTGACTCCTCGTAAATGGGTACTTTTCTGTGGGGTGAATGGAGAATCTAACCAACTCCTTGTTTTAAAGGGAGAAAATGAAAGTTGTSCCTCCTAATGTTCTGTCTAAATGGATCTATCTGTCTCTGATGAAGCGTAAAGTAYTCTGTAACCTTAACAAAATCAYTATGTWCCCATTGTTTTTAAGGGCCTTCCTTTCCTGGTGCTCTCAGCAAGTCCATTTTTCACAAGTAGGTAGGAAGGAGCAGTCATTTAGAAGTATGGGGACATTGTGTAGTAGGTGTTGATGTCACAGTTCCCACACAGTATGTGACCCATGTCGCTAGACTTGTACATTGCAAAAGTGCACAATTGTTACAKTTTTACTCAGTTTATTATTTATCTGAMATGTTTTACCATATCGACAATTGACAGGGGTWTTATGCAGTCCTGGTAACTTTCAGATGTTATTAGTTTGAAGCTGACTTTCAGTTTCCTCTCAGAGCAGTACTGTGCCTTGTCAGCTGCACATCCTGTTTTAGCTGATTTGACACCCTGCTGGCAGGGAGAGATAAATGTATCCCCTAAAGCAGGGCTTCCCAAACTGGGTCCTGGGGCCCCCCCTGGGTGCACATTTAGGTATCTGCCCTAGCACTACACAGCTGATTCAAATAATCAACTAATCATCAAGTTTTGATTATTTGTATCAGCTGTATAGTGCTTGGTCAAAAACCAAAACGTGCACCCCTTAGGGTCCCCTGGATCGAGTTTGGAAATACTGCCTTAGGAACAAACCATGTATTTTCTGATACGAAATGCCCTCAAATTGACAATGTATTTCCTGAAAGGGTCCATGATTTTACATGCAGAACCATCTCCCCAGAGTAACAATGGGGAGATGTTGGTGAGACATTGGAGTAGTGATGAGGGAAGGCAAACCGTCAACTATTTTTCACAACATGTCAGATTATAGGGCTGTGTGCATTTAGTCTTATTTTCGGRACTGTATGCGTCTTACTGTTCTCTATCAACCTCATTGACAAATGTCCTAAGAGCTGCTGTATCAATAGAGACAGAAATGTTCCTTGTACCATAACTTTGCCTCCTGGAAGAAAAAGAAAAAAATTCCAAACACCTTCTGTATCCGATTTCTTTGTGTGCAAACTAACAGTTGAACTTCATGGAATATGATCATGATTATCATATTTGGCCTAATGTGACATATTTTAGCTATCTACAAATCTACTTGCAGTTCAGATACATTTTTGTTACACTGTGTTGTACATCAGAGCATGCTTTCAATGTTGGCAGTAAATGTAGGAGATCTGTCTAACCTGAGGATGTCTTTTTAATTTTAGGCAAGTCAGTTAAGAACAAATTCTTATTTCCATTGACGGCCTAGGAACAGTGGGTTAACTGCCTTGTTCAGGGGCAGAACAACAGATTTTTACCTTGTCAGCTCGGAGATTTAATCTTGCAACCTTCCAGTTAACTAGTCCAACGCTCTAACCACTAGGCTACCTGCCGTCTAACCTCCCCGATGGTCCACGTATGTGTTTGTATAGCCTCCTCATTACAACCTTATAAAGCAAAGAAAGAAGGATCCAGTGTTTGGTTTTCTCTCTTACAAATGTTAAGAAATTCATAATCAATTCAACATTTGCATTTCTAATGTTGGCATTTTCCAAAGCTGCCCCCTCCAGAGGCTGTCCCCCATGGCCCTGAACAATAATGTGGATGGAGACAAAGAACTCAAATTAATCACATATTCTAAGGCACAGTCATGTCCCTGGTTCATTTGGTACAACATTCCAGTTTAAATTGATTCTATTTCTAGTGTCCTCGTTAGAGGAAGCAACTATTTGTCAGTTTCTCCTTTACCCAAACCTGGCTCAGTGTCTTCAGAGACCAAGGTATGTTTAGGTACCCAGTTCCTTGTGTATGGTACTACTACCCCCCCCCCCCATCCTTTCCTTTCTGCCCTTTCCGTTCCATATTCCTTGTCTCTCACACTTAAAAAAAAATCCAGTTCTACTCTTTATCGTTCCTCCATTTTYTGTTACATGAAGTTGGGGAGGGCAAGGTGGGTGGGGTAAATCCAGATACACAGTTTGACAAAYKATCCTCCATGTTGGCRACAAACATTCTTTGACAAGAATATTCTAATTTGAATATTTTTTCTTGTAAAGCTTGGTGCTAACATGTTGCCGTGAAACTAATGTATCTCAAACAAAGTTTGCCAATCTATGCACATCTCTGGTGGGGTGGGGTAGTGTGGGACTGGRAAGGTTTGGATTTTTTGTTGCAGCRAAGTCGGAAGGCCGCTGGTTCTGCTGGGCGCTTGGTGAATAATGGCAGTAGAGGAGGATGAGACAGAGGTCTGCTTGCCTTTGCTCAGTACAGTATGTATCTCCTGACCCWTCTMACTGTGCTGTTGCTGCATGACCGCTAATTCTCCTGTTTCTGAAACAGAACAAAMACATGTCACTGAAAGGTTGCTATCCATCCCAAGGGCTGTTTACAGTGTTARAGAGTGACCTAACAAAATCCTACAACCCTCACAACAAGTAGCATTTTATTTATGCCTGTTTTGTGCCACCTATAACTCATTATTACTGTAAGTACAGTGTAACAAGCTTTGTAATTACTCAGAGAAATGGTTTACATAGTTATAGGTCTAGCTTTCAGTGCGTAGAGGTTTTGTGTAGATTACAGTGCCTGGCTGAAATCTCCTGGGCGAATAATGATGGGGGGTGGACTATTAGAACTGCACAGAGTGGTGTGGTGGTGTTTTTCCCTGATGAATATGCTTGTTATCCATCCTCTGATTTCACTCTACTACTACAACAACAGCTCTTGGTAGTGGGTGTTGTGAAAAATAGATCTGGTTAGTCATACAGTAAATCCTCAGTGATGCTCTTCTTGACCCGACCAGGTCATATTTCTTCCCACTGTCAGGTTAGTGATGGTAGACGGCCTGGTTGGTATTACATTCACCTCTGTGCTCCACAGCTGTCTTCAGTTCTGCCTTGCCTGTATCACTCTTAAAGACAGACTTTTGTTATCAACTGTAGTTAATGACACAGCAGTGTCCTACACCAAATCAAATCCAAGTTTATTTGTCACATGTACCAAATACAACAAGTGTAGACTTTACCGTGAAATGCTTACTAACAAAACCGTAACCAACAGTGCAGTTCAAGAAGAGTTAAGAAAATCTAATACCAGTAAGTATTTCTATGTGTTATCCTACACTAATCACTAGTTTAATGTCAGATACAGTCCTGTTGAATGTAGTATGCTCCCCTTAAATATTCTTTACTTTGGCACTTGTCTATCAACCCTCCCATAGCCTGTTCTTGACAATTTTTGGGATAATATTCTGTGATTACGGCTTTATTTGAAAAGTTGTCTTATCATTTTATTTTGTGTTTTTGTCTCTATCTCTCTCTTCCCTTTGTTCTGACTCAATGATCCCACCCTCCTTCTCATATTTGATTTTCACTCTCACGTGTACTTGATATATCTCACCCCGCTCAATCTCCTGCTTCTACAATTTCCCTCTGTCCCTTTTTGAATATGTTTCACCTCTTTGCACCCTAAAATCACCTCTCCTGTCCCTCCTCTACATCTACCCCTCTTCTCTCCTCCCCTACACCTTCCCCTCCACCACTCTCCCTCCCTCTTCTACCCATTCCTCTTCTCTCTCTCTGTCCCCTTTCCTCCCTTCACTCTTCCCCTACCTCCATCCATCTCCTCACCCTCACCCTCCCCCTCCCTACAGACATTCGTCTGCGTGTGCGAGCAGAATACTGGGAGCATGAGTCGGCTCTGCGCGGCGGCGTCTCCTCGGACAAGCAGCAGCCCCTGGAGCGGCAGTTTGAGCTGTTCAGTCGTGCCACCTCCGTGCTGCGCGCCCGCGACCTGGGCTCCATCATCTGCGACATCAAGTTCTCAGAGCTGGACAACCTGGAGGCCTTCTGGGGGGACTATCTGAGTGGAGCGCTGCTAGAGGCCCTGAAGGGGGTGTTCATCACAGACTCTCTGCGGAGGGCGGCGGGGAGAGAGGGGGTTCGGCTGCTGATCAGTGTGGACCAGGATGACTACGAGGAGGGTCGCAGACTGCTGCTGGATGCACAGGAACAACAGGCCGGCTGCTGGGGACGAAACAGGTGAGCCTCATTGCTCTCTCCATTCTGGTTCTGTTATACTGTGTTAGTAAGCTGGTTTCTTAAAGTACTTATCTGTTATGTGGTATGTACTGGGGCCATGCTGACCACTACAGGGGGTGGGGGGGTCATAGATATGGACTTGACTGGTGGTCATGAATTGGAATAGCTATGTACTGCCACCAATAACCACTAGATGGCAAACTTTGCCCACAGGCATCAGAGCCATATACACTACCTGGTCTCACGTTGTCATACTTCCTAGACCCAACCTGAGAAAGCTGGTTATGGACGTTCGGCTCTGACAGACAGACAGACAGACAGCTGTGCGAGGTTGTGTTAATAATTTTCGGCTCACGACAGTTCACACAACAGTTCTAGAATCCTCAGAGACAATGAATAATAGTTGTAATTCTAACCACCGTCCTCCACTATGTTCCCTCTGCAGGTCATGAGCCCAAGGATAGAGGAATGAAAAGGAGAATAAAATATGAAAAGGAACATTTTTATTTTTTTTCTCCTTTTTAAGTCTCTCATGCTGAGAACAGAGAATACAGCCACTCCTAGGTCAGGGGAATAGTCCCCAGGGAAAACAGCCAAACTTGAAGTGAAGGCAAACTGGACTAAAAGACTTGACACGCTGTTCTGTTTGGAATTGATAACACAAGTTGCGCTGAGCCTAGATGCCCTCAGGGCACTGAGGAAGAGACTGCCTTTGTTACACACACACACACATACATACATACATACACAGAGACAAACTAAACTTCCACTGTAACACACACACAAACTACCACTGTATCAAACATACACGCTCTGTAAAATCATCCACATGATGAACCATCAGCGCTGCCTGTAAGACTCATTGAAGCCTAGAGACATTTCTTGCTAACAGTGACAGCCCAGATACCAACTAGACTGTGCGCTAATGCTGAGAATTTCTGGTTATGTTTGAGGAGCGTGTGAGATGCCCTGCAAGGCGAAATTCACCCATCTAAATATTAGTTTGCGTTTCCATTGAAATGTATGATTTTGAAAAGATGAGCGAGACTGCAGCTCTCAGACACTGAGGGAGAGATGATGGGGAAATGAGATTATGTTTTGACCTTTTGGGAGAGAATTAGAAATAGATGTCGAAGTGAAGACTACCTGAGGACAGTGTAGTGGACAAATCGCTGGTCCTTCGAGAACTCCAGTCCACACACACACACACACACACACACACACACACACACACACACACACACACACCATGATCACAAGCCACTGGTAGTCCCATCACTGTGCCATGCTAACCCAGGGCCTGATAGCTGTGGTCAGTGGCCATCTCATCTCAGATGCCAGGAGATGATGGGAGTGATTACCTCTCAACCTCAGCCAACCATGGAGAACTCATCACATCACCACAAGTTGTTGAACAGCAGCTGGGATAACACACACTAGGCTGTKCTCACCCCGGCTTCCAGCAAGGCCACTGCCTTTCCCATTGGAACTGGAGCACAGGACAGTGCTTCAGTCAATAAAACTGATGTGGAGGAGATCAAAATCAGAAGGATACATCCTAGTTCCACTCAGCCCTGCCTTGTAGGCCCCACTAGTGGCTCACAGAGCGCTGTCTGTCTCTAGTCTAGTCACCCTGGTGGAACTAATGCCTGAACTCCTCTGAGTGGGATCAATAACCCCTTCTGTCTCTCCACCGCCACCATGGGAGGAGAAGGAGTAAGGGGAAAGAGAGGAGAGGTAGGAGAAGGGGGAAGAGGGAGAGGGGGGAAGGATCCCCACCTCCATCCCGCCTTTCAGCTCCTGGACAGCCGCCTCATCCTCTGCAGGATAAGTCTCCTGATGCAACCAGGCTGCCTGGTCTGCTACAGCACTGTGTCTGGTTCACACAGCCCTATGTGACCAGGGATGGAGGCACTCAGGAAAACCTTAGTAGTGTTTTGCTTTTTCTGTGTTTTGGGATATGGATTCGTTAGTGTAGCTTTGTATTGTTCATAAGAGAAAATAACAAAAATACTGTGTGTTCTAGTTCATTAACTTAGGGTGAACTTTTGTTTAAGTAGCTGGATATTTTATTTAGGCACTGCAAAAGTGCTGTATATTAGTTTAATATATTAGTGGAAAGTTGGAATTATTTCAAATAAAAATAAATGATTTATCAAAGGTTTATTGCATCTATGATGTAACCGTGTCTTCAGAACATATTCACACCCCTTGACTTTTTCCATATTTTGTTGTTACAGCCTGAATTTTAAATATATTAAATTGAGATGTGTCACTGGCCTACACACAATATCCCATAATGTCCAAGTGGGATAATGTTTTTACAAATGTATTACAAATTAAAAGCGGAAATGTCCAAAAGTATTCAACCCCTTTATTATGGCAGACCTAAATAAGTTCAGGAGTTAAACAATAAAAAAGAATTATGCAATTTAACATGACCTTTGAATGACTAGCTCATCTCTGCACCACACACATACAATTCATTATCTGTAAGGTCCCTCAGTCGAGCAGAGATTCAACCACAAAGACCAGGGAGGTTTTCCAATAGGTAGATGGGTAAAAAAAAAAAAAAAAAGCAGACATTGAATATCCCTTTGAGCATGATGAAGTTATTAATTTCACTTTGGACGGTGTATCAATACACCCAGTAACTACAAAGATACGTGTCCTTCCTAACTCAGTTGCCAGAGAGGAAAGAAACTGCTCAGGCATTTCACCATGAGGCCAATGGTGACATTAAAACAGTTACATAGTTTAATTGTTGTGATAGGAGAACTGGGGATTGATCAACAACATTGTAGTTACTCCACAATACTAACCTAAATTACAGAGTGTAAAGAAGGAAGCCTGTACAGAATACTAATATTCCAAAACATGCATCCTGTTTGCAATAAGGCACTAAAGTAAAAATGGCAACAAAATTAACTTTGTCCTGAATACAAAGCTTTATGTTTGGGGAAAATCCAACACATCACAGAGTACCACTTATCATATTTTCAAGCATGGTGGTGGCTGCATCATGTTATGGGTATGCTTTTTATCAGGAAGAACTAGCAAGTTTTTACTTATAAAAATAAACTGAATAGAGCGAAGCACATGCAAAATGATAGAGGAAAACCTGGTTCGGTCTGCTTTCCAACAGACACTGGGAGACAAATTCACCTTTCAGCAGGACAATAACTTTAAACACAAGGCCAAATATACACTGGAGTTGCTTACCAAGACGACATTGAATGATCCCGAGTGGCCTAGTTAGTTTTAACTTAAATCAGCTTGAACATCTATGGCAAGATTGAAATGGCTGTCTAGCAATGATCAACAATCAACCTAACAGAGCTTGAAGAACTTTTTAAAGAATAATGTGCAAATATTGTACAATCCACATGTGCAAAGCTCTTAGACTTACCATGAAAGTCTCACAGCTGTAATCACTGCCAAAGGTGATTCTAACATGTATTGACTCAGGGGTGTGAATACTTATATACATTTATTTAACCAGGCAAGTCAGTTAAGAACAACATTTTCACTTCCTCATTATGAGGCATTGTGTGTAGATGGGTGAGAAAAATGTATTTAATACGTTTTGAATTCAGGCTGTAACAACAAAATGTGGAATAAGTCAAGGAGTATGAATACTTAAGGCACTGTGCATGGTTGTTTTTTTGGTTCATCTGTCTTTGTAAGTAGCATTGAAAGATACTGTTTGGACCACTGTTAGTTGTAAGAACAAGAACTGTAAAGTAATGTACAAAGTGCACACATTTGAAAGAGGCATATTTGCTTTTTAACAATGTATTTAATATGTCAACTTAAACAACATGAAAAGGGCTTTGAAGAAAATGTAGCAAACTTTCAACTTCCTTTTTTTGCAAAAACACCCAGAAAGGAAATATTTCTTATTTAATGCATGTATGCCTGAATTCTACTAAAACCATATGAACTAGGAACTGAAAGTGGGATTTTTTGACCACAAACCACTAACATCTCATGCTGAGGCTCCAGACCCACATATTTGACAACATTTAAGAAAACAGACTGAACATGACTTCATCGTTCCACTTGTGAGTCTTGTGCCAGGCCCTGAAGCAGTTTCTGCCGGGTATGAGACAGAGGGCCACCTGACAGGCCTCACACTGCCAGATGGTCTTCATCCACTCGTTCTCCTGTTTACACCACACACAGGCCTTCCTGCCCTGGGTGGCCCTCTGCGACCGACAGACAGACAAGGGGTTGTTCAGCGGGACAGGGCAGCACCTCGCCCTCTTCTTCATCTTCCTCTCAGGGGGGGTGGGAACGGCCGCACCACTGCACCTGGCCCTCTTCCTGTTCTTCTTCCTCATCTTCTTCCTCTCAGGGGATGTGGAAAAGGCTTCACCACTAGATGGGGATGTGGCTACACCTGACTTCAAGGTAGGGCTTGTCGCTACCTTAGATCTCAAGGTAAATGTAGTTACACCTATCTCACAGGTAGGGGGTGTGGCTGTAGGTGGCCTACGTCTAATCTCCACTAGGTTAGGGGTCCAGGGGCTGGGAGGACATCTGGATCTCTTCACTTGCTGAGTGGCAGGTGGGCCAGGGATTATTTTCTTCTTCTTTGACTTCCTGGTGTCTGGAGGTTCAGAGAGAGGGGCTGGCTCCAACTTCCTGAAGTAGAACATGATAGAACAGACACAAATTAAACAGAAATCTTAGAACAGAAAACAATGTGGACAATAGAATCTGAAAATAAGAAATGGAGATTCAACTGACTACATAATAGTGTGACTATAATATGAGAACTAGAGAGTGACCTGGTCCTCTTCAGTCTCTTTGTGGCAGGTGGACCTGGGATCTCCATTTCCGCTGACTTCATGCTCTCTGGTGGCTCAGAGAGAAGGCCTGGGGCTGGCTCAGAGAGGCCTGGGGCTGGCTCCAACTTTCTGAGGTAGAAGTGACACAAAAGAAAATCTTAGAACAGAAAACAATATTGACAATGTGGAATTAGAAATTGGGATTCAACTAACTAATGGTGTGAATATAGTATGAAATAACTATGACTAAAGTGTAACCTGACCTGGTCCTCTTCAGTCGCGTTGTGGCAGGTGGGTTGAAGATTCCTGCCTTCTGCTGGGGCTCGCTGGTCTCTGCTGGCTCAGAGAGAGGTACTGGGCCTGGCTCAGAGAGAGGGATTGGCTCTGGCTCAGAGAGAGGGTCTGGGTCTGGCTCAGACATCCTGAAGGAGGTGGTCAAATGCGCAGTCACACTCACAAATCATGAATTGTTCATTTAATTGAATCGTGTAACTCTGTTACTCACAGGGTTGGGAAAAGGCACCTTCTCTTTGGGATGGTATTGGGGCTAAAACAATGGAAATGGGTTTAGATGCATGTCAGGTGTGTTAATTCGATTTTTTATAACAAAAAATGAGAACTGAGCATTTAGAATGTTTGAGACTTGCCTACTGGTGTCAGTTGGGCCATCATGAAACTTCTCTGCATCCTGTGTGACAGGTGGTCTGGGGAAAGTCGTCTTCTTCTTTGACATCCTGGTCTCTGGTGGTTCTCTGGTGGAGTCAGACACAGGGACCGGAGCTGCGTCCTCTTCCCTGAGAGAGGACATGTATTACAAGAACTGAGTTAAAGGTAGACTCAGCGATATGATGTAGATACAGAAAGTAAACAGCATAGTACGTCAATTTCTACAACAACTAAGCGTTGAAGTGCAAGGCTCAACTTCTTCTGCTGTTTTGGCCCCCTGGCTACCACGCTGTAACAGTGTGAAGCAAACCTGTGCACATGTGCAGATACTGTGTGTGACTGTGTGAGAGCGTGAAGCCAAGTGCTCTGCTGGTCAGCTACTGCATAGCAACCTAGCGGTGCCAAATCCCCTGGTCTGACTTAGAAAGTCTATATAAAGTATGATAGCTAGAATGGCCAAACATTTTTTTTTTTTTTTTAAACAGCTGGTTTTGCCTCTAAAATGTGTTTACTATGATCAAGTTCGATCCCACAGTGAATTATTTTAAAATTCGCTACAAATCGATATATGAAATTAAATACGGATCCATTTTGACTACTAGTCCTCACACATGACCATGTTTAAATAAATAAACAATATTTAACTAGGCAAGTCAGTAAAGAACAAATTCTTATTTACAATGACGGCCTACCCCAGCCAAACCTGGACAACGCTGTGCCAATTGTGCGCCACCCTATGGGACTCCCAATCACGGCCGGTTGTGACACAGCCTGGATTCAAACCAGGGTGTCTGTAGTGACGCCTCTAGCACTGAAATGCAGTGCATTAGACCGCTGAACCAATCGGGAGCCCGACACAGACCAGACCAATGCACTGACACAGACTAATCACAGGCCGGCAGGCTACGAAGAGGCGTGCGCCCTCATGCACGCTCTTTGCACGTGTCTCTCAGGCAGGATGAAAATGACTACATCGAACATTATCCTTTGCTGATTTTGGCCACTTTCTCGATGATCCTTAGCAATGTTGGTGCCATTCAGCCCAATGGGGCGGCAGGTAGCCTAGTGGTTAGAGTGTTGGGCCAGTAACTGAAAGGTTGCTGGATTGAATCCCTGAGTTGACAAGGTAAAAATATGTCCTTCTGCCCCTGAACAAGGCAGTTAACCCACTGTTCCCTGGTAGGCCGTCATTGTAAATAAGAATTTGTTCATAACTGACTTGCCTAGTTAAATAAAGGTTACATATAGGCAGGTCATGACTAGAAGGGATCCAGCTTCTGACAAATTAACATCAGATTTGACTTCGTAGCAGGTTAGGAAAAATTACAAAGCAGGTTAGGATAATTAATATCTGGTTAGGATAATATGGTTAAAGTAAGGTTAGGAAAATGGTTAGAGTTATCTAAAATCCAAAAAGATTCAACTTTTGATGTTAATTTGACAAAAGCTGGATACCATCTTGTCTTGACCCATTCAGCAATATGGGGCGTTTCAAATTCAAATATTTCCGACTTCATGAGCCATCGGGATTTTTCCATAGGGATACGAGGATGACGTCGGTGCGATCTAATGGTTTTAATGTCTATGGGGAGGAAAGTCTTGCATCTGGCTCATCTCAATATCTGTGGTGCTGCTTGTGGCAACGTCATTTCGCTGAGTCTACCTTTTATATAGAAAACAGTACAGTACAGGCACGTGTAGCCTATTAATTCACATTTACTCACAGGTCAAGAGGTGGGAAAAGCCAAAGACACCTTTTCAGTCGTCTGGTGACTTTTGGACTAAAACAAAGTAAATAGATTTAGATACATGTGTAGAGTATACCTAAATGTGAAGGTCTTTAATCGTAACTAATTTAGTTAAAACAGAAACTCTTTAGTGTCAAGGCATCCACTGTTTGATGAGATATCGTCAGAGGATCCAGAGCGCCTGTGTCCAAACGTCTTCTTAAATAGCAGATGTGCTTAAAACATGAATGTTGGTTGCAATTTCCTACAAACTCGGCATTTTCTAAATTCTAATTTCATACCCAACCTTTAACTGAAATGGAAGTGTTGCTCTTTTATTTAATCAGTTCTGGGCATGCTTGGTCCGAGCCGAGTCGCATGCAAATTGGAGCTAACAGGTTTACAATGCATAAAAAAGGATAAGCTAAACATAAATGTATATGTATATTTCATAACTCACCTCTTGAACTTATTCTGGACATTATGCTTGGTCTGTCTACTCTGGTCCTCGCTTTTCATCTCCAGAAAGGACGTGGGCTTTTTCAGCCCCCGCTCACAATAGTTGGGGTCTAGGTTTTCGACTGGTTCCAGCAGGAATAATATCCGATGTCCAACAACGATACAATTAATCCGCGCGCTGACTCACTGATGTTGGTAAATTAGTTCCACGGCGTTTCTAATGTTCAACATAGGCTAATATCTAAAGTTAGAAAGACTAAAATAATATTGCAGTATTCTTAACTCAATGTACTGAAATCTTTATTATGCACAGTTCAAATATAAACAACCTAGGTTCAAATATAAACTACCCATCATTCCAGGTGGGCCTGTGGTCATTGTGCGAGCGACTAGTGAATTTGAAAAGGTAGGAAGATCCATCCATTTTGTGTGTAAACTTACTGTACAAAAAATATGTGGTGTAAATTTGGTTACATATAAATAGAGACCCAAAGCTCCGCATTTTGCCTAAAACCACCTTTCTATGGGCCTGTTCCAAAGTAGCATTTAGTTGTGCAACTATATGCTATTATAATGTGAAGCTACGAAAATAGCCTAGACTACCATATTAACATATATTCTGGCAATTTGGGTAACAGGTAGGCTATGTTGTGTGTGTTCTGCAGCGGTGAAAACATAATTCATTATTTTCCTGTTCTCCATTCCCGCCATGACGGTAAAAGTCTTAGAACCGTGAAACACATTATTACGTGTTTCGCGGTTCACAGTTATGATGACTACCTTGTTTTAGTGTGGATCACAACGTTGATGTAACAATGTTATGGGTAATAATGTTGCGTTCTGATCACGACCACCCTTAATAAAGCCTAGGAATTTTCAAATGTCTCCATAGTTTGATCAGCAGACATGGAGAACAGCAAGGGGGACCAACCCCCAGAGAAAAATCTGACTGGGCCTTCACTGCCTTTCTAAGAGGCGGTATTATTCGATGGCCAGCCAGACTGCCAGAGGTATCCCTTGATGAACCGAGGGATGTTTGGAGGCCTGTCCTTCTCAACACAAAGCCAGGAACCAGGGACACCCAGGCTCATGCGCACCAACTCTGACTTCTGCAGAGAACTGAAGGGTCAACTGAAAGGCTGCTTTGATGGTCCAGCTCTGAGCAGTGACTTCCTTAATGAAGACCCTGTCTCTCTAAAAAACTATTTTTTCAAAGAGTTAGGGGATCTAGGCCTGGAGAACTCTGGGGCAACATGTTCAACCACGGAGGAGCCTCAGCCTGCTGTGACCAACACCATGCTCCTGGAGACCAACACCCCTGAGCCTGGCTCTCCAAGCCAACCGCCAACTGTCTTCCCTGTGGACCTGGCCGCTGAGACTGCCCCTTCCCTTCAGGAGCTCTTCCAGCCACAGATGTTCCCTGAAGTGTTCGGACCAGGCTGTGGTATAAGTAGCACTGACCTGCTGCTGCCTACCAGC